>NC_135957.1:57110569-57210997 GCF_053455715.1 Rhinoraja longicauda | reverse complement strand
GAGAACGTACAAACTCCGTACAGATAGCACCCACAGTCGGGATCGAACCCGGGTCACGGGCGCTACATTCGCTGTAAGGCAGCAACTCTACCACTGCTCCACCGTGCTGCCCTTAAACAAGCTATTGAACAACAGCCAGCAAAAATATATACTCCAGGAGCCCAAGGAGAAATAAGACATTAACTGATGGAAGAAATAGCATGTCATCCCCTGTCTAGACATGTTACTGTTTTCAGTGTTCAATATTGAATTCAACAATTTCAGATAACCAGTTCTTCCAGTATGTGTCAGAGCTGTGAAAGACTGGAGCGACTAGGCTTGTATACACTGGAATTTAGAAGGAATAGAGGGGATCTTATTGAAACATATAAGATTATTAAGGGGTTGGACACGTTAGAGGCAGGAAATATGTTCCCAATGTTGGGGGAGTCCAGAACCAGGGGGTACAGTTTAAGAATAAGGGGTAGGCCATTTAGAATGGAGATGAGGAAAAACGTTTTCAGTCAGAGAGTTGTAAATCTGTGGAATTCTCTGCCTCAGAAGGGAGTGGAGGCCAATTCTCTGAATGCTTTCAAGAGAGAGCTAGATGGAGCTCTTAAGGATAGCGGAGTCAGGGGGTATGGGGAAAAGGCAGGAACGGGGTACTGATTGAGAATGATCAGCCATGATCACATTGAATGGTGGTGCTGGCTCGAAGGGTCGAATGGCCTACTCCTGCACCTTTAGTCAGAGGGTAGTGAATCCATGGGATTTATTGTCACCGAAAGCTGTGGAGGCTGGCAATGAATATTTTTTTTGAAGGAGTAGATTGACTGATTCTTAATTATTATGGGTGTTAGGGGTTATGGCGCGAAGGCAGGAGAATGGTGTTGAAAGGGAAAGATAGATCACCCATGATTGAATGGCGGAGTAGATTTGATGAGCTGAATGGCCTAATTCTGCTCCTATCACTTATTAACTTATGAACAAAAGCAGGGAATGCTGGGGGTCCTCAGTGGATTGGGTGGTGTCTGTGGAGAACAAGTGTGAAATGGCACTTTGTATTAATGACCTGACTATGTTTTCATATTTCTTTACAGTATGAATAGGCCGTTCCATCCATTGTGTTTGTGTTATCTCTCAGAGCAATCCAATTCCAATTCTGTATTTAGTTTTGGTGTAACCAAGTCATCCTTTAACCCCACCATTTATTCTCCTACTGCCCATTAGTCTATGTGATCATTTTATCTTGGTCTCCACCTTATTACAGACATTTCTTTCGTTTTTCAACCTCTATGCCCCACTCCCTCTTCTGTGCACATTTAAAATGCCTGGTTTCTAATTTTCTCAATGTTGATAAAAGGTCAACAACCTGAAATGTTAACATTGCTTCTCTCGCTACCATTACCGTCTGAACTGGTGAATACTTTTGGTATTTTCTGTGCTTATTTTCCATTTCACACTATTGGGAAAGGTCAAGGTTATACTCTGGAGATTCCAGATTAATCAAAGTTACTTGAACTATCCATCAATTGAATTACCTCAGTTTTACCCTGCATACAAAGTTTAAATTTCAAACCTGAAAGCCACTTTAATGCTAATCAAGATTCACCCCATTGATTTATCATACTGTTACAGTGTTTTGGGAATATTTTGGTTATAAAATATGATTTTTATGAAGGAGGTTTTTTTTTAATGAGACACAAAAACATGGGATAAAATAAAGGCTTATATTGAAGGTGTAAAAACCTGGTGTCGCTTAAAAATTGTGGCAATAATTAGAATTATATAAACCTAAATTTATTTGACATGCCTTTTTATCATTTTTCACTTAATGTAATAAATGGTCTAAATTATAATCCTGGATTTTTACAGTGCAGATGGAGAGCACTCAGCCCAGGAATCTTGCATCAGCCATCTGACAGTGCTTAATAATTATATACTTAAGCATTTAATCAGGTATCTTTGCCTATGATTCAGTGTTACTCTATTTTTTTCTTGTGAGTCTTCAGTTATTACCTTGTAAGCTTGAATAAACTCGACACAAACAGCAGCAGGCAAATTGGAGTCAGTAATAAAAATGTCACCATATTTTTCTATCTGTCAAAGGACCTAACACATTGATTAAGTCCATAATACTGTTTGAGTGGCCTTGTAGTTCTCAGCCAGATTACATTTGGCAAACAAGAACAAACCAATTTAGGGATCTGAGAAGTGTTATTATTCAAATATCAGTCAATGCTGTCACTTTGTAACTTTCTTCCAACACTCAAAACATTTCGTGTTTTTCCTAGGATCACTGTAGATTGTCACTGAATAATTTCTGGTATTTTTGTGATCATTTTATTCCGTGTGTATTTACTCATTCAACTCATTTTATCTTGGGCCCTTGCAATTTGGAAAAAAAAACAAAGAACTTGCAATATGGTCAGTATTTTCTCCTGCTCCTATTTAATGTTTGTGCAATTCCACTCTCCAGTGGGGCCTCGGGATAACAATTAGGTGTGGAAAACCTGGCCATTTTCCCTTTCCACTCCACCACTCAGGGGGACATTAAAACCCACTGGTGGTTCATATCACCACCCTCGCAAAGATCAGCTAACTCAGAGCAGACTGTCGGTGGAATCTGGTCCACATTGTTCAGTTCTAAGCTGGATGTTTAACCTATCAGGGAAACCTTCCGTGTCTGTTAAGTTTACAATGTCTATTTCTCTTGCTGCTATGGATTACAAACCCCCTCATTTGAGTGGAACCAGACAGAAA
Source organism: Rhinoraja longicauda (assembly GCF_053455715.1). Taxonomy (NCBI): domain Eukaryota; kingdom Metazoa; phylum Chordata; class Chondrichthyes; order Rajiformes; family Arhynchobatidae; genus Rhinoraja; species Rhinoraja longicauda. The sequence continues at coordinate 57,208,255 of NC_135957.1, read as the reverse complement.
ATGAAACAATCTTACGTTTTGAATCCAGGAAAAGGCTGGACTATTCAATGTGAACTTTTCCATTATACTGGAAGAACAGTTTATTAACTCTTCTGCTAATGCAAAATATCTGCAATGCTTCCCCACCACTCATTCATAACTTTATATCCCTCTTTCACTCCCAACCCCAGAAGGACATTTACCTGAGCACTGACATGTTTTGTTAGTGCTCCACAGAAACACAACAGATCAATCATTTAGGGTAACTATAGAGAAAAGTCCAAAGTCACCATAAATAATATTCCTCAAAGTTAATTGCTTGAGATTGCATTGTGGTTTTAAAAAAAGTGTGTGTATAGGATCTGATTGCTTAATGAATACTGAATGAATGTTTTTAGTAACCCAAGTAAGACATCCTGGGCAGGTTTGTGCTGAGTTCTGCCAATAGTTCCGATGGGAAACGCTAGCATTGAGCTGTTGAAAGAAAAAGTAAGTCCCTGATTGCCATGCACTCAGTGTCAAACGTGGAAGTCTGGGATTTGCTGACAGATTCAGAGGGCCAGTGTGTCAGCTCACTCTGCCAATGGACTCCCCTTGGTATCCAGCAATGAGCCTCGTCTTACTGACATTCTGTAGAAGATAGACACAAAAATCTGGAGTAACTCAGCGGGACTGGCAGCATCCCTGGAGAGAAGGAATGGGTGATGTTTTGGGTCGAGACCCTTCTTCAGACTGCTTCTCCAGTCCTTTTCCAGTCTGAAGAAGTGTCTCGACCCAAATAGCCTCTCAGATCTACCAATAATCAGACCTGGGGCAGGAGTTGAGACCGTTGTGATTTCAGGGAATGTACTGGGGCAAAGATTTAGATGGGAGAGGGCAAGGTTAAGTTACTATGTTTTAAAAAAATGTTCCTTGAGTTGAATGTTTTAACTATTTATAAGTGTTTAGTTAAATTATTTTAAATGTCTCCGCATGTCAGGAATGTTTATAAGGTATTGCCACCAGAGGCAATTTGCACAACAGGTAAAGCTGTGTCCCCAAACTTTGCCAGCTGTCAAAGACTTTCAGCAATGTTTTGGGCTGTGGGTCTTCTGCCTGCAAGGTCCACACCATCTATCACCATCACATCCAGACCACAGCACTGGTGTCTGAAACGTGGTGGGCCAGCAGGTTAGCCCTTCAGTCTCTGGCCCTGGTAGTGAGCTTGTGGACAGATTATGGCCAACAAATCCATGTGAGGATCGTGGCTATCCCTCGAGGTCGAGGATGATGGTCTACGTTCCGATGTCAGAGTGAAGACGCCTGTGCGTGTGTTTGTTTAACGTGTACTTAATGTTGCACTCCAAGATGCACACGGTCCTTCACAAATCAATCAACTAATTCCAATGGCAAGGGAACCAAGACGATTGGAGCTGATAAGATTTGTTGCAGCCTTCATCCGCCTTCACAACCGTTGAGTTCAAGATAACTTTGTCCGCCTGGTCTGCCGTTGAGGACTTGTACGTTGGATTGTTCTTAGTCTGGACCCTCATCCTCGACCTTACTGCCATGGGTGACCCTACCAGAAGGCAGTGCTTCCGACGGATTCACTCTCGGAATCATTGGGGCACGCAAGCCTCTTCACCACAACAAGGTGAACGATCTGAAGAGGAACGATCTGTGAGGGTACAAAGCCATCAAGATCTGACCCTTTCTTCAGCACTCTCCAGCAAGACATTTTGCGGCCTGTTGTGGGCTGGCTGCGTGCTACAGGCCTGAATGAGATTGGCCTGAGGATCAAGGCCAGGTCTCTGGCGTTTGGGACGGGGAGGGAAGAATGAGATAGTGCTGGTGACTATTGAATGAACTGAGTCAGGTAAAATTGGCAATCGGGGAAGTAACGAGAGGCTGGGTTGGTGGCATGAATATGCCTACTATTTAGGGAGACACAGTAACAGCTATTTCTGGGTTGGTTCGTGTCACGCTGGAAACTCAAGGTGATAGGACATCTACAATTGCTGTGCACTGGATCACATCAAACCCCGTCACCAGGAGCTTTGTTGGCCTTGGTGCCTGGGCTGATCAGAAGCTCAGGTAGCAAGTGTACCAATGGGTTAGGCCTGGAGATCAGTGGATCGAGCCAACCCAAGGATCGGGAAGGCATGGATGGTCAGGAACGTGAAGGAGCTTGGGAGGGGGAAGTAGTACTGGAAGCCTGGCCAGATTGGGAGCTTGGAGGGGAGATTATTGGGTGGGCCACATTGAGACCTGTACCAAGAGAAGCATTGGTGGAAATTGGTGGAAATTGGCGTCTTCCATCCTTGGTGGGGATCCTGACTGGAGCTGGCTACAAGAACCTAGTTACCCAATGATGGCCACATCTGGGACAACCAGATCTAATTTTCCTCACAATGCTCCCAAATGAAGCACTGCACCGGCTGGTGATGGTGATTGATGTGATCGAGTTGGATACCTGGTGCAGTTGTTCTATCACCGGGAGTCAAGAGTTAAGAAACAAGAGTGTTTTGTTGTCATATGTCCCAGATAGAACAATGACATTCAGGGAAGTTTCAATGAAGTTTCCAAAGTGACACAAAACGACCCAGAAATAGTTGTTACAGTGTCTCCCTGAATGGTAGGTACATTTTCAATCTGGTAATACTTAAAAAAAACAGCACAATGCTGTTTATTTTCAAGATTCCTTTGGGGCATAGCTGGAATAAATATCTATAATACCAGTCTGACTAAACTATAATCCTAACATTATTCCCAATGACACAAATGGTAGGATATCGTTTCTCACATCAGCCTTTATTATCAAATTTTAATCAAGAACATTTTTATGATGAACACTCATGTTAACTTTCCTAACTGGATTGCAATGAATTCCTGAGAGAGCTCTGAAACAGAACAGAGGGAAAGTATATATTCTGTTAAACTGGGCTATACTTGAGTCCCAGCATATGAAGCATTGTTCCAAGCTTCGACATACTCCATAATCTACTGAGGTAGATCCAAGTTAAATATCTAATAATAGTGTGTAACAGTGTACAACAAAAAAACCCAGTATTTTCTGAAAAAAAACATGCAAATATCACAGATTTCAAAGATAATAAATCATACTTTTTCCATAAATTCATCATTCCAGACTTGCGCATGTAATTTAGACTGACACGCTAATGTTATATACAGGGTATGCTGCATTGTTGAAGCTTTTATCTTTCAATGAGGCATTAAATCAAGATCCTTTCTGGTGACTCAGACTGCTATTAAATATCCACCTTCCCTGTTTGCAAAAGGACAAAGATGCATCCCAGCATTTTGTTTTTTCAACCCCCCCTCTAAAAAAAAGTTACTAATTTCAGTTTGAGGGGATTGACAATGCAAAGTGCTGTTTTATTTTATTGAATAGTCACTTTGTTATCACGTGTTCCTAAAAACAATGAAATGCCTTGTTTTGCAAATAATCCAGTAAAATGATACCATAAATAAGCACAATCGTACATAACTAAGGGGGTGCAATGGTTGTAGAAGAAAATAAAGTCGTAGATTTCTGCTGAAGCAGTACACCATGAGATGCCACATTTCCAGCACCACCTGTAGTTTTACGTATTAAGTTCTTATAAATATTGAGTCTTACCCTGGCCTTATATGGCCATTGTCTTGGCTGTGGCACTGGATTGGCAATGTGGGAGTCGGCCTGGCCTGGCGACATTTCCGGTACCTTCCACTTCCGCTCTGCCCCTCAGTGCAACTGGTACCGCAGGCCGTGCCTTATCTGCACATTTCTGAGGGGCCACTAGCGGTATTAGATCTATGCGAGCTGCACAGTGGCACAGTGGTAGAGTTGCTGCCTTACAGCGCCAGAGAAACAGGTTTGATCTTGACTATGGGTACGGTTTGTAGGGAGTTTGAACATTCTCCCTGTGACCACATGGGTTTTCTCTGGGTGCTCCAGTTTCCTCCCACACTCCAAAGACGTACAGGCTTGTAGGTTAATTGGCTTTGTGGAGTCACGTGGAATGTGTATGGGGTGATCACTGGTCGGCGAGGACTCGGTGGGCTCAAGGGCCTATTTCCGCGCTGTATCTCTAAAGTCTAAAGTAAAGTCTAAGGTCTAAAGTCTATGCGTTCCCTTGCCTGCAATAGGAACATCTAATGTACGGTAACATATATGGATTTGCCTACGTAATGACTACCACTATATCTTTAAAGTAGTCCATTGTAAGTGCAATGTTTCCTTTTTTCTTGCTTTACACTTCTGAAAGACACGGGTCTGAATCAGGGGGTTGTTCGTCTGATCCACAGGGTCTGATCTTGGTACTTTTCTGCAGTCTACATCCATAAGCATTTTGAAGCTGTGTGTCAGAAATAGTGTGTGCGAAAAAGCTGCAGATACTGGTTTAAATCGAAGATACGCACAAAATGCTGGAGTAACTCAGTGGGACCAGGCAGCATCTCTGGAGAGATGGAATGGGTGATGTTTTCCATCTGAGGAAGGGTCTCAACCCAAAATGTCACCCATTCCTTCTCTCCAGAGATGCTGCCTGTCCCGTTGAGTTACTCCAGCATTTTGTGTCTATGTCAGAAATAGTAGATAGAAGTAGGAAAGTTGATGGGCTTTCAATAGACAATAGACAATAGGTGCAGGAGTAGGCCATTCAGCCCTTCGAGCCAGCACCGCCATTCAATGTGATCATGGCTGATCACTCTCAATCAGTAGCCCGTTCCTGCCTTCTCCCCATACCCCCTCACTCCGCTATCCTTAAGAGCTCTATCCAGCTCTCTCTTGAAAGCATCCAACGAACTGGCCTCCACTGCCTTCTGAAGCAGAGAATTCCACACCTTCACCACTCTCTGACTGAAAAAGTTCTTCCTCATCTCCGTTCTAAATGGCCTACCCCTTATTCTTAAACTGTGGCCCCTTGTTCTGGACTCCCCCAACATTGGGAACATATTTCCTGCCTCTAATGTGTCCAATCCCCTAATTATCTTATACGTTTCAATAAGATCCCCCCTCATCTTTCTAAATTCCAGTGTATACAAGCCTAATTGCTCCAGCCTTTCAACATACGACAGTCCCGCCATTCCGGGAATCAACCTAGTGAACCTACGCTGCACGCCCTCAATAGCAAGAATATCCTTCCTCAAATTTGGAGACCAAAACTGCACACAGTACTCCAGGTGCGGTCTCACCAGGGCCCGGTACAACTGTAGAAGGACCTCAGTGCTCCCAAGGTTAATTTTGTAACCTCAACTATTGCCTTGAATTAAGCTTTCACAGTCACTGTTTCAACCTTGGATTTCTCGGGTCTCTTTGCCTCTCATGTACATGGGTTCTACATTTACCAACAGAGGTATCATGATAACTTGCACTATTTGATTTATACATTAAGCATTTGGGGGTTTTTTCCAGGCTTCTACAATCTCCTGTGATAACTATGCCGGAGCTCAGGGGACCCTGTAAAAGTGGTAACGATTATGTGAGAAGGGGACAACATCGACAGGTTCAATCTATTTGTTTTCATATCCGAAGTGAAATCCAAACGATGCATTTAATTCCCCATATTCCCTATTTAAATGTAAGTACGCTATTAATATTCTAAATAGAAGTCTCATTACTTCATCAACACAGATGTGAGCTTTGTATGTATTAAGTTTCACAGCAGTATAAGCAAGGCCAGACAAGCTACTTCAATAAAAGATAGGTTATATGACGCAAATGTCATGCTGTATCATATGGATTAAATGTGCTTTAGGTCGCTCTAAATAACGCTGAACTTAATTTGTGCTTGTATATTTGTGTTGAATATTTAATATAATTTGAAGCATTCCACTTGTTGTTCTTGCTATGTGTCATAGGTCAAATCAGCAATTAACTGAGCAGAAAGCTCAGGTGTACACCTTTCATTGAACTTTCCATCAGAATTCATCAGTTTAAAAATCTGAATCTGATAAGTTTCAGAGGCACTGATAACGTGCTATCTCAATAACCTAGCTGGAAAAAAAAGATCAGCTGATTTGACAATGCTGCTGTGTCAAAGATATCTTTTATCTTTAAATCATTTGCAGTCTAGTTGCCCTGAGGCAATCCAGGATGAGTTGAATTCAATACAATTTTAAAAGAGATCTCCTGTGTAAATATTAGTGGGTGGTTTAGTCCGGGTGCTCTGGTTTCCTCCCACACTTCAAAGATATCCAGGTTTGTAGGTTAATTGGTTTCGGTAAAATTGTAAATTGTCCCTCGTGTGTAGAATAGTACTAGTGTACGGGGTGATTGAGGGTTGGCATGGGCTCGGTGGGCCGAAGGGCCTGTTTCCGCGCTGTATCTCTAAACTAAGCTGAACTAAGCTACATCCTGGCGATGGAAAACCATGAAAAATGATCCACACGTTATGGCTTTTTTATGCTATTATTATAATGACACAATATGAAATTCCACAAAGACTCAATACGCAATCAGTGCTTATTATGAAGCAAATTATATAGTCAACAGCAATATGCCCAAACTTGTCAATGATCTTCACACAGAGTTCATACTTACCCTGCTTCAGTGCATCCTAATGGGAACTTGCACAGATATGTGTTGTCCCACTCCTTAATGGCTAAACTCTGTGCAATGATTGAGTCACTTTGTTGTGATTCTTTTTGTTTTTTAAAATTGTTTTAAAATCTTTCTAAGGGTTTTTTAAATACATATTTTATAGAGTTTTTTTAATTAATAGATTTTAAATGTGTCTGAAATGTGACAGCCAGGTCAGTGGATGTGGCTTAGCCAGCTGTCAAAGTTTTCCCCCCTATTTGTGGGACCCAACCAGCAAAGCTTCCCCACCAAAACATTAAGAGCTTATCAGTACTCAGAGGCTTGTTATTGATAGTGGGCTGACTTCCCTCTGTAAAGTCTGACACTAGGGTTATTGCACTAGGTAAGTATGAACTTTATTTCAAGGTCAGAGTCAAGCCTGGGCAATTCATTGTTAATGATAAAATCTGCTCTCTAATAAACATTGATTGCGCATTGAAGCTATGTGAAGTGTACATCATGCCAATTGAACAATAACGCCTTGGCTCTGATTGCTTTCTCACCTTTGATATAAATGGGTAAACTGCACATTCCTGCGTATATCTCCACCAAAGGCAGAGTTGAATTGCAGCAGCTTACGTAAGGAATCCAGCATTTGAATGCACTGGACATCAGTGTGGCAAAGTGCTGACTGCAGGTGTTTCTGTCTTTGCACGGAAATCTCAAGATGCATACTGTTACTTAGAGAAATGTTGGCAGTTGCATGGATAAATATAGACATTTGTCAGTATAGTCCAGGCCATTATATCACCTGGGATAGATATGTAAAAGAAAATGAGGCAGGAGTTTGTGGCAAGGAAGATCATTGATTTTTCACTCATGTATTTCTCATCTGCTATAATATACTGCATTTGCCAGATATGTCCCTATCTTTTTTATCTTAACCATAGATCAAAGCGTGCAATTTAATCTACTTTTCCAGTAGTCACTTCAAAATACGTTGATTTTCTTTATTTCATGAGTGCAATTCCTTTGTTCATTTGTTAGGAAATGCAGCCCCAAAATGGATGTTGGTGTAGATTCAGGATCTTCTCATATTAATATGTTAAACATGCTCGCTGCCTTCTAAAGCTTAAAACCAAGAAGATCCTTTGCATCATAGTTGATCATAGTTTTCAATGCCTCAGTAAAACTGAAATGAGACTTACAGGTTTGTAATGTGCTCATTCCTTTTTCACCCTTTTTCCGGTCCTCTGTGATAGCCTGTGAGCTCTGTGCTGATAAGGACATTTGCAAGTACCAGTAAATAGCAGCTATAAGGAGCACTAATAAACAGAAATGCAGGGTTTAGGGAGATCCAAGGAGAGAAAGGCAACTTCATCCAGAGTGCAAAAATTGGAAAAATGGATGAACATAGTGAAATGCTCTTCGGGGGGATGTATAACCTGTGCCTTTTCCAATTCTTATATTTAGCATCTTGCCATAGTTAATTTTGGTTCTTAATCCATCAGTTTTCTGAACATCTTCCAACCAATGTATTTTACAAATGCCACCTCTTCCTGGGAGAGTACCCAGTCAGGAACTCGGCAATACAAGGCATGAGCCAATTAATTAATTAAATAATTTTAAAATAAAAAAAATTAAGAATCTGGTTGTGGTTAGTAAAACCAGAACTTAGCACCCATACTGAATCATTCAGAAACTGAGTGGCTTGCAAAATCATTTCAAAGGGCATCTGAGAGTCAAGCACATTGACCCAACCTGGCAAGGACAGCGTGACAGACTGCTTCATCTGAAGGGTATTAGTGGACCAGATAGGGTTTAACAATAATCTCGTAGATTTTTGGTGTGCAGTCAGCATTGCTGGTGACTTTTTTATGAATCCCAGGCTATTAACTTATTTATCGTGATGCATCACAGCATGGTTTGAAAACAGCTCCATGCAGGACCGCAATATCCATCGGGTGGCGCCAACAATGGCTGCCTCGCCAACAGTCTGTCTGTCCTTTCCTTCTTTGTTGTTTGATAGTATGTGTTAAATGTATGTTTTCGTGTTCTTTAGCTTGTTTTATGTGAGGGGGGTGGGGGGGGGGGGGGTTGGGGGAAACTTTAAAAAAAATCTCTTACCTCAACGGGGATGCAATTTTTTTCCATATTGCATCTCCGTCCGCACTGCGGCCTCACATCGAGGAGCTGGCGGCCTCTGCTGGAGACCGTCTTCAGGAGCTCCAACTGCAGGAGCCAGCAGGACTCAACATCGTGGAGCTTGCAATCCCTTTGCCACGGATCTACCTTCTTTGGTACAGGAACCAGGCAGGATATCTTCCACATCACAGGATCAACAACTAGAGAGCAGTCCTGAACTGCTATCTACCTCATTGGAGACTCTCAGACTATCTTTAATTGGACTTACCTGGATTTTATCTTGCATTAAATATTATTCCCTTTATCCTGCATCTGTACACAGTGGATGGCTTAATTATAATCACGTGTGGTCTTCCCATTGACTGGTTAGCATGTACCAAAAGCTTTTCACTGTACCTCGGTACACGTCACAATAAAGTAAACTAAACAAACAGTTTAAATTTCACTATTACTAAAGTGAGATTTTAACTCAGGCCTCTGAATCATTAGGCCAGGCCATGTGAAAATAGTCCAATGAGTCTGAAGAAGGACTCTGACTCATAAGGATGCCTGTACATTCCCTCTACTGATGCAGCCTGACCCATTGAGATTCCCCCCTGCATTATGTTTCTTGTATCTCTAGTCCCGGAATGGCGGGACTGTCGTATGTTGAAAGGCTGGAGCGATTGGGCTTGTATACACTGGAATTTAGAAGGATGAGGGGGGATCTTATTGAAACATATAAGATAATTAGGGGATTGGACACATTAGAGGCAGGAAACATGTTCCCAGTGTTGGGGGAGTCCAGAACAAGGGGCCACAGTTTAAGAATAAGGGGTAGGCCATTTAGAACGGAGATGAGGAAGAACTTTTTCAGTCAGAGAGTGGTGAAGGTGTGGAATTCTCTGCCTCAGAAGGCAGTGGAGGCCAGTTCGTTGGATGCTTTCAAGAGAGAGCTGGATAGAGCTCTTAAGGATAGCGGAGTGAGGGGGTATGGGGAGAAGGCAGGAACGGGCTACTGATTGAGAGTGATCAGCCATGATCGCATTGAATGGCGGTGCTGGCTCGAAGGGCTGAATGGCCTACTCCTGCACCTATTGTCTATTGTCTATTGTCTATTCACAAGTTATAGTAGAATTAGACCATTCGGCCTATCGAGTCTACTCCGCCATTCAATCATGGCTGATTGGCCCCTAATCCCATTTTCCTGCCTTCTCCCCATAATCTTGTTCTAATCAAGATCTTGTCTATCTCTACCTTAGAAATACTGACGGCCTTCACAGCCCTCTGTGGCTATCTAGTCCAGTTGTTTAACCACTTTACCACCACTGTAATCTTCAGAATTCTACAGTGCTCTTAAGGAATACTAATCATCCAAGTAAAAGTGATTCTGTGTAAAAATAAAACTTTAAACTGACAAGCAAGCAATTTAAAAGCAACACTGTTTCTAGTCAATAATTTTCTTTGTCATTGCTTCTTGTTACTTCAGAAACGGTCAGTGGAAGTAACAAACTAATTATAGAGACTCCTCAAATCTTACCTCAAATTTTCAAAACACAAATCACTGAAGCCCTACAAATTAGTATGTAATACAGTTTGCTCAGGCTGATTAATATTCAAATAACCTGTGGCGGCACAGTGGCTCAGCGGTAGAGTTGTTGGATGGGGGTGAGGGTGGAGGTATAGGGACGGGTGTTACATCTCCTGTGGTTAGGGGAACTCTTTAGTAAACGTGATTTCCCCCCTTGCTGTCATAGATGGAGCCCTCACCCGCGTCTCCTCTGTGTCCCGTGGTTCTGCTCCTACTTCCTCTCCTCCAAATGGAACAAGGATAGAGTTACTCTGGTTACTAGAGTTACTCTGATCCTCACCTTTCATCCCAGCAGCCTCTGTATCCAACACTTTGACATTTCCAACACCTTCAATGTGATCTCACCACCAGCCACATCTTCCCATTCCTACCCTTTTCCACCTTCCACAGAGACTTTTTTTCCCACCCTTTTCCACCTTCCACAGAGCTCCCTCCATAACTCCTAGGTTCATTCATCCCTCCTCACCCAAACTATCCTCCCCAGATACTTTCTTCCACAACCATAGGAGATGTAAAACACATCCATGTTCTTCAGAGATGTTGCCTGACTCGTTGAGTTACTCTGGCACTTCGTGTCTCTTTTTGTGCTTCTCAAAGTGGCTCACTGGCTCCCAGGGAATCTTCAGCCTCACGACGCCCTCCAATGGTTGATTCTGGAATTTCCTTTCCATTTATTGTCGGTGGTTCTGCAGGGTTAGGTCTCCAAACGTGGCCTTCTGTTGTGAGTGAGTACACAGTCTTGATGGTTATCGAGGGGGAAGTGTTGTTGCCAATTCATTCTGACTGTGATCTGCCAATGAGAAAGGCGTGGACCCAATGACATAGGATGAGCAGAGATCCAGTTCTCTGAGTTTGATGATAGCTTTGCAGGGATTGATGGCGTTGAACGCGGAAGTGTAGTCAATGAACAATGGCTTGATGTATGTGCTTTTATTGTTCAAGTGGTCCAGTGCATTGACCAATGAGATCAGAGATAGACAAATTCTTGTTTGGAACGGGTGTCAAGGGTTATGGGGAGAATGCAAGAAAATGTGATTAGGGGGCAGAGATCAGCCATGATTGAATGGCAGAGTGGACTCGATAGGCTGAATGGCCTAATTCTACTCCTATAACTTGTGAACTTGTGATCGCATCACCTGATGATTTATTGAGGCAATAGATGAATTTTAGTGGGTCCAGGTCCTCACTAAGGCTGGAGTTGATATGCGTTATAATCAACCTCTCAAAGCACTTCATTACCGTAGAGGTTAGTGGCACCAGTCAGTAGTCATTGGGGCAAGTCACCATGTGAGGTTCCCACCGATGTCCTTTGAAACCTGGTGGGAACCTCACACCTCAGTCATGAGAGGTTGAAGATGTCCACAAAAATTCCAGCCAGTTGGTCCACGTATATATTAAGAACATGGTCAGGTTCACCATCAGGGCCAGACACTTTGCAAGGGCTCACCCTCATGAAGGATCTTCTGATATCAGCCTGTGATGGAGGTGTCATTATGATGATGGAGATGAATTACTTTAAGAGGTAAAATGCACGGCACCACTGCTAGATATTCCAGTGAGGATTTGGACAAGAACACTACAACATATGAGCACCACTAAGAGTTTCCCATGAGGCAGATGCCACCATCCCTCCTTTTTCCCAATGACACCATCATGGGATGGATCGAGAAACCTTTGGGCTGGAGGGTTGAGTCAGGAGGGCTCCATTAAGAGGTGTAATTGAGCACATTAAGAAGTGAATTAGAGTAAACTTCAAATTAGTATTAATGTAGCAAACAAAAAGAAAATCTAGTAATATCTATTTGAAGACCGCATGGATGAACTCCAGAAATTGTTCATCCCCGTCTGGCGAAAAAATAAAACTGGGAAGGCGGCTCAACCGTGGCTGACGAGGGAAGTCAAGGATAGTGTTAAAGTCAAGGAAGAGGCATATAAATTGGCCAGAAGAAGCGGCAAACAAGAGGACTGGGAGAAATTTAGAACGCAACAGAGGAGGACAAAGGGGTTAAACTGACTGTAAAAGTTTCTATAGGTATGTAAAAAGGAAAAGATTAGTGGACAAATGTTTGTTTCTAACAGTCAGACAGGTGAATTTATAATGGGGAAACAAGGAAATGGCAGAACAGTTAAACGAGTACTTTGGTTCTGTCTTCACTAAGGAAGACACAAACAATCTCCCGGAAATACTAGGGGACTGAGGATCTAGTGGGAGGGAGAAACTTAAGGGAATGCACATTAGTCAGAAAATGGTGTTAGGTAAACTGTTGGGACTGAAGGCAGATAAATCCCCAGGATCTGATGATCTACATCCCAGAGTACTCAAGGAGGTGGCCCTAGAAATCGTGGATGCATTGGTGATCATTTTCCAATGTTTTCTTGACTCTGGATCAGTTCCTGTGGACTGGAGGGTAGCCAATGTAACTCCACTTTTTAAGAAAGGAGGGAGGAGAAAATGGGGAATTATGGACCAGTTAGCCTTACATTGGTGGTGGGGAAGATGCGGCGTCGATTATTAAAGATGTTATAGCAGCGCATTTGGAAGGCAGTGATGGGATCGGTCAAAGTCAGCATGGATGTATGACGGTAAAATCATGCTTGACTAATCTTTCGGAATTTTTTGAGGATGTAACAAGTAGAATGGATAAGGGAGAGCCAGTGGATGTAGTGTACCTGGACTTTCAAAAAGCTTTCGACATTAGAGATTAGTGTGCAAAATTAGAGCACATTGTATTGGGGGTAGGATATTGACATGGATAGAGAACTGGTTGGCAGACAGGAAGGAAAGAGTAGGAATTAACGGGTCCTTTTCAGAATGGCAGGCAGTGAGTAGTGGGGTGTCGCAAGGCTCGGTGCTGGGAGCCCAGTTGTTTACAATACATATTAACAATTTAGACGAGGGAATTAAATGTACCATCTCTAAGTTTGCGGATGGCACAAAGCTGGGTGGCAGTGTGAGCTGCGGGGAGGATTCTATGAGGCTGCAGGGGGAATTGGATAGGTAGGGTGAGTGGGCAGAAGCATGGCAGATACAGTATAATGTGATTAAATATGAGGATATCCACTTTGCTCGCAAGAATAGGAAGGCAGATTACTATCTGAATAGTGTCAGATTAGGAGAAGGGGAGGTGCTACGAAACCTGGGTGTGCTTGTACATCAGTCACTGAAAGTAAGCATGCAGCTACAACAGGCAGTAAAGAAAGCCAAAGACACGTTGGCCTTCATTGTGAGAGGATTTAAGTTTAGGAGCAAGGAGGTCCTACTGCAGTTGTACAGGGTCCCGGTGAGACCACACCTGGATTATTGTGTGCAATTTTGGTCTCCTAATTTAAGGAAGGACATTATTGCTAATGAGGGAGTGCAGCGTAGGTTCACCAGGTTAATTTCTGGGATGGCGGGACTGACATATAATGAAAGAATGGGTCGACTGTGCTTGTATTTGCTGGAATTAGAAGGGTGAGAGGGGATCTTATAGAAACATATAATATTCTTAGAGGATTGGATAGGGTAGATGCAGAAAAAATGTTCCCGATGTTGGCGGAGTCCAGAACCAGGGGTCACAGTTTAAAAGTAAGGGATAGGCCATTTAGGACTGAGATGAGGAAAACGTTTTCACCCAGAGAGTTGTGAATCTGTGAAATTCTTTGCCACAGAAGGCAGTGGAGGCCAATTGACTGGATGTTTTCGAGAGAATTAGATTTAGCTCTTCGGGCTAAGGGAATCAAGGGATATGGGGGAAAAGCCGGAATGAGGTACTGGTTTTGGATGATCAGCCATGATCATATTGAATGGTGGTGCTGGCTCGAAGGGCCAAATGGCCTACTCCTGCACCTATTTTCTATGTATCTATATTTTCGATGTAACTTTCAAGTTTCCTGCTTATCCAACAAATTAATATGTTTTCTTATACTAACATCACCAGCATATCAAGGGGATTACACTGGATTGGACCAGTTTGGAATTTTGATTAAATTCAGTTTCATTATTGCAAAATGTACAAATTCCACACTGATCTGACTCAAAAACTAACCCTCATCTGCCACCTGCTGTGTGTTTAAAATCAGTGCATTAACTTATGCTGGATCTGTATTCTTTGAAATTGGAATCATAGAGTCGTATAGCATAGAAACAAACCCTTCAGACCAACCATGTCTATGTCGACCAGGATCCCTCTTTACCCTCTATCCCTCCACACCTTTCTTGTCCAAATGTCTTTTAAATGTTGTTATTATACCTGCCTTAACCACTCCATCTAGTGGCTCGTTCCATATACATCCTGCCCTCTGTCTGGAAAACATCACCCCTCGGGTTCATATTAAAACTTTTCCATTTCACCTTAAACCTAGTTGCTCCCTAGTTCTTGATTCCCCAACCCTGTGAAAAAAAGAATGTGCATTCAATCTATCCATGGCCTTCTTCTTTTGATACATCTTTATAGTATTACTTCACTCTCCTATACTCCAAGAAATAAAATCTCTCCATGTTATTCAGTTGCTCATGTCCTGCAGATATCCTCATAGATCTTTTCTGCATTCTTTCTAGCTTAATGACATCTTTCCTGTAGCAGGATGACCAAGTTGATGGGAATGTAGGTGGGGAAAGTGGGTTAGGGTAGGATTAGTGTAACAATGTGTGCTTGTTGTCTGGCACCAACCCTCTGGGCGAATAGGCCTATTTCTAGCTGTGCTGTATCTCAGTGGGAAAATCTCAAACACAGAGGCATGGTTACAAGATAAGGGGCTCGTATTCGAGGCTGAGGTGCATTGGTAGTTAACTTTTGGAATTTGCTCCCGCATGAAGTTTTGGAGACCATATAATTACAAGACTTTAAAGCAAAGGGAGATACATTTTTTGAAAAATTGAAGAAACCAGAGGGAAATAGCTCAGAAGAAGTGTTGAGGCATGTAGTATCAGTGGAGAGAGTAAAGCATGCCAGTAACATTTCTTGACTCCAATTAAATGTTATTGATCTAAAATGCTATCTCTGCCCACCAATGTTACTTGAGCTTCTGAGTTTTTCCCACCATTTTATTTGCCTTCCTTCCGTATTGTACAAATTCAGTGAAATATTTCCATGTGTGATACCCAGAGTGTAAGTCGCAATGCGAGGAGAAACTAGTTCTCGAGTTACTTTGTGTGGATCCCATGGCGAAAGATAGAAATTTAAATTTTAAATATTAGGGAAGTGTTATAATATTTTGAACCATTGAGTTGACAAATGAGCTCCAATGTGTATTAATAATTAATGAGAATTATTAAAACAAGAGTGTAACCAGGGAGAACGTAGGGCTGTTCAATGATAAAGAGGGGAATTTATGCTTGGAACCAGATGGAGTTGGGGTACTAAATGATGTTTTGCATCTGTATTTACCATGGGGGAAGGCACAGAAGACAATGAGATCAGTGGGCAGAAAAATAAAAAGCAAGGGCAGTTTGAGATCAAGAAGGATATGATATCAGGGCTCTTGATGAGCATTAAGGAGGATATATCCACAGGACCTGGTGGGATCTATCCCAGGTAATTGAGCGAGGCAAGAGAGTAGACTCTGCAGAGTCCTAAATGAAGATCTTTGCATCTTCTTGAACCACAGGCAAGGTTCCAGATGACTTGAGAGTAGCCAATGTTGTTTAAGAAGTGACGTAGGGATAACCTAGGAAATAATAGGTGAATGAGCCTCACAATCAATGGTGCGGAAACTATTGGAGAGGATTCTTCGGGATAGGATTTATTCGCATTTAGAAGACAATGGGCCAATTGGGAACTGTCATCATGGGTTTGGCCATGGCAGGACATGTCTTACGAACTCCATTAAGATTTTTGAAGTTGAGATACAGAGTGGTGGTGATTGGAATGCATTACCAGAGATAGAGGTGGAGACAGATATGATAGTGCCATTAACAGGCTTTTAGAAAGGCACATGCACATGCAAGGAATGGAGGGATATGGAGCACGTGTAGACAGAGGAGATTAATTTAACTTTGCTTCATTTTCGGCATGGATGTTGTGGGCCATAGGGCCTGTTCCTTTGCAATACTGTTCTATGTTCTACATTTTTTTAAAATGTTTGTTTACAAAGATGGACCTCTCATATGCCACTTAACATCCCCACAAACTAAGTATCAACCTTTTAGTTTAGTTTAATTTATTATTGTCATGTGTACGAGGTAGAGTGCAAAGCTTTTTGTTGTGTGCTATCCAGTTAACAAAAAAACTATACATGATTACAATCAAGTCATCCACAGTGTACAGATTAAGGGTATAATGTTTATTGCAACACAAAGTCCAGTAAAGTTTGATTAAAGATAGTTCAAAGGTCTCCAATGAGATATATGGGAGGTCAGGACCACACTCGAGTTGGTGATAGGATGGTTCAGTCACCTGATAACAGCTGGGAAGAAGTTGTCTCTCAATCTGGAGGTACGCGTGTTTGTGTTGGTAAAATCTTCGTAAAGTCCATTTAGCAACAAGAGCAAAATGTCCGGATTGAGGGAGTAAATATTTATTTGTTGGATCTAATCATTTATTTAATTCCTTCACTGGGCACAATTAAGATGAATGATGCAATACTTTTAACAAAAGGAGTAGACAGGTGGTGCTCTTGTACCATGAAGAACTGGTTTACAGATCGTTATTAATAGTGGAGCACCACTATCTACTGGCACAGAATAGTACTACATTAATAAAATATCTCCTCAGCAGCAATGCGTTACTTTGCCAATTCTTTCCACCTCCTCTTCTCACCTTCTATAAATATTGTTCCCATTGCCTCCAGAATCCTTTGGTACTTAACCCAAATTATAGTTATTGATTTGGATCGAGACATGAGCATTTTTCTTTCTTTCAGATTTATACACATTATTTTTTTTTTTAAATCTACAAATGCTGAAAATCTGAAAGAAAGAAAAATGCTCATGTCTCGATCCAAATCTGCATCTGTCCATGTTCCTCCTCAGGTGCTGCCTGACCCATTGAGTCCTCCAGCACTTTGTTTTTTCACTCACAATTCCAGCACCTGCAATCTCTTGTGCCTCCTGGAAAAGCTCAGTTAGTCAGGCAGCATCTGTGGAAAGAGAAACAGAGTTAACAGAGGTAAAGGTTCCTCAGAACAAAATTTAAAAAGATATAATTTTAAGTTGCAGTGTGTTGTGGCTGTGAACTGATCCCCAGCGAACACTGAAGCTGGTGAATATAAAGGACAAGCAATTATTCTCTGGGAGGTCCTCTCAGTAAAGACTCACAGAAAAACATATCAGGATTTTATACTCTCACGAGCACTTGATAACACCAAATGATTCAATAAAATCTTAATAACTGCATTGACATTGTTTACTTCAATAGGGCAGCACAGTGGCATAGCAGTAGATTTGCTGCCTTACAGCGCCGGAGACCCGGGTTTGATCCTGACCACGCGTGCTGTCTGTATGGAGTTGCACATTCTTCCTGTGACCTGCGTGGGTTTTCTCCGAGTGCTATGGTTTCCTCCCACACTCCAAAAAGACGTACAGATTTGTAGGGTAATTGGCTTGGTAAAATTGTAAATTGCGCCCAGTGTGTGTAGGATAACGCTAGTGTGTGGGGCTCTCTGTGGACTCGAAAGGGCCAAAGGGCCTGTTTCCGTGCTGTATCTCTAAACAAAACGAGACTAAATGTTTTAAATCAACAAATGGTTCCACTGAATTAAATATTTACCACTGGTGCACACTGTAACTGACAAAACACCTCTGAATGTTCAAACAGCTTTGGAAGGACAAAGTAATTCATATGGATGGTACAAAAACTTCTGCGGACAGAAAAATGAGATCCCAAACATTTGTGCTATGATGGCCACCTTTCTGGGTTCATAAATATCCCAATTATTGAGATGGGTCAAATATACCCATGACCATGTTTGATGTACTAAGCGATTACAATTAAAACACAAAGTACTTGTGCTGTAACGCTAGGATAAGCGCTCAAACAAGAAAACCAAGCCCAAAGCCAAAGTATTATCTAAACTGATTATACCAACTTATCCTTAAGGTCAATAACTAACACCATATGCAAAATGTCTTGTCTGGAAGCTTCCATGAGCTCACTCAAAATGTTGCAAAATAAGACTGTAGAAACAAGAAAATGCAGATGCCGGTTTAGAAAAGAAGTGGCAAAGTGCTGGTGTAACTCTGTGGGCCAGGCAGTATCTCTGGAGAACACAGATAAGTAACTTTTCAGTTCAGAATGAGTCTGAAGAGTCCCAAACATCACCAATCCATGTTCTACAGAGAAGCTGTACCCACTGAGTTACTCCAGCATGTTATGTCTTTTTTTTAGGTGCAAAATAAGGTAGCTGAAGGTATCTGATGCACGGTTTTGATGTCGGCCCATTAAAAGAGGTCCATCGTCTTATGTTTGGCTGCTGGAAACAGGATGGTCTCATGGTCATCTCAGTTTGGGAATCATACCTTTTAAGCAGCCAGCTTCCTGCTGTGGGTCAGTAGCCTATGTTCTGTAGACAGTACTGTTTGTGCACATTGCTGTCCTTTTAATTAAAAAAATGTTGTAGTTTACTTTAGAATATGTCTTTTTTGAAGACTGGTTCCCTGTATTAATGCTTGCGATACCCACAATTCCATAACTCCTTGATATTGTGGCGTCATAGATGCCACAAGATCAGCAATGACTACACTGGCACTCATGGTAAGTTGAACTTGTACAATAGGCTCGATTTCCAATCACAAACAATAGTTTTTATAAGTCCCATGTCCACTCAAGGGTGCAGTCCCTCATCATCAGTGGAGAGGCACCAGCAACTTAGATTTGTCCAAGCAGCTTCTCCTGGCCTCTAGAAGGAGTGCTGACAGTCCAGTGGCTCTGTTTTCCTTTGAGGCTGGAAACCAAGAAGCACAGTAAGCAGGAGACCTTCTGCTTTTTCCTGTAAGGAACTTCTGGGTTTATAAGGATATAAGGAACTTCTGGGCTGACGGATATCTTCGTGCCCAGATTGCGGAGGGAACGGTTGGCTGTGACATTCCCTGTTACTCGATGCAACCCAGTAGACTTCATCTACTGAAGTAGCTGGGTCGACATCAGGACCCATTTCGCTAGCTTTATCTGTTTGACTGCGTATATGATCCAAATGTCACCTAACAACTCTTCCGTCTGTCAGTTCTAGCTCTGCCATTTCACTAAGCGGCACGGTGGCGCAGCGGTAGAGTTGCTGCCTTACAGCGAATGCAGCGCCGGAGAATCAGGTACGATCCTGACTACGGGCGCCGTCTGTACGGAGTTTGTACGTTCTCCCCGTGACCTGCGTGGGTTTTCTCCGAGATCTTCGGTTTCCTCCCACACTCCAAAGACGTATAGGTATGTAGGTTACTTGGCTGGGCAAATGTAAAAATTGTCCCTCGTGGGTGTAGGATAGTGTTAATGTGTGGGGATCGCTGGGCGGCGCAGACCCAGTGGGCCGAAGTGCCTGTTTCCATGCTGTGTCTCTAAATCTAAATCTAAATCTATTACACTGCTCGACCTCAGTGGGTTGCCAGTTTTCTTCGTGTCTGTGTCGAGTGTAGACTTTGTCTTCGGCCCTAAACCTTTGCAGGCTGGTGTGAGTATCGTAGTTTTGTTTCATGGCTTCCTGTTCATTGCCGGTGCATTCCTGGACAGCCGGCCGGTCTAATCTGGAGCGTTGAGTGCACTCGAACATCAATTCAGCGGGGGATACGCCTGTGGCGGCGCCCGGGGGCTAGGCCACTTCCTTGGTCATTCCACTCGGCACGCAGTGGATGGGAGGGATTAGGTCACTTCCTGGGTCAGTTCCCTTGGGTCAGGTGGTCTGGGACTATAAAAGGTTTTGGGTGTGTCGACTCACGAGTTCTTTAGTGCGGTGTATGTGTTCCTTGCGAAATAAAGTATAGCTACTACTCACCTGGCGTCTGGCCTGATTTCCGCGGTGACCGCACCCACTACACTGGTGACCCCGATTTTCCTTCGCAAGTCGCGATGGACCCGTTTGGAGTAATTCAGTAATTCAGTAACGGAAAAGGAAACGTCTTAATTTTGTCGTTTTACCATGGCGTGTTTCTTGGAAAAGCACACCTGTCAAGATGCCCTACCTTTTGACAGAAATGGCAGACTATCTTTTGATCCCTGCTGTCGGGCCAGCTAACATGGCATTCCTCACAGCGATGGCACATCTGTGAGGGCTGGGAGCTGCGTGCCATCGACCGCTGGCAAACGTTGACACTCTCTGGAGGTAGCTCTTGTTCCAGCACTGTCTGAACCATTGGTAATTGGGGAGGTTGGGGCAATAGGCAATAGACCATAGGTGTAGAAGTAGGCCATTCGGCCCTTCGAGCCAGCGCCACCATTCACATGGCTGATCATCCACAATCAGTACCCTGTTCCTGCCTTCTCCCCATATCCCTTGATTCCACAATCTTTAAGAGCTCTATCTAACTCTCTCTTGAAAGCATCCAGAGAATCGGCCTCCACTACCTTTTGAGGCAGATAATTCCACAGATTCACAACTCTGTGGGTGAAAAAGTTTTTCCTCATCTCCGTTCTAAATGGCCTACCCCTTATTCTTAAACTGTGGCCCCTGGTTCTGCACTCCCCCAACATCGGGAACATGTTTCCTGCTTCTAGCATGTCCAATCCCTTAATAATCTTATGTGTTTTAATAAGATCCCTTCTCATCCTTCTAAATTCCAGTGTAAGCAAGCCCAGTCGTTCCATTCTTTCAAAATATGACAGTCCAGCCATCCTGGGAATTAACCTCGTGAACCCAAGCTGCACACCCTCAATAACAAGAACGTCCTTCCTCAAATTTGGAGACCAAAATTGCACACTATACTCCAGGTGTGGTCTCACCAGGGTCCTGTACAACTGCAGAAGGACCTCTTTGCTCCTACACTCCACTCATCTTGTTATGAAGGCCAACATGTCATTAGCTTTCTTCACTGCCTGCTGTACCTGCATGCTTACTTTCAGTGACTGGTGTCCCCAAGGACACCCAGATCTCGTTGTACTTCCCCTTTTTCTAACTTGAAACTATTCAGATAATAATCTACCTTTCTATTCTTGTCACCAAAGTGGATAACCTCACATTTATCCACATTAAACTGCATCTTCCATGCATCTGCCCACTCACCCAACCTGTCCAAGCCACCCTGCATCCTCATAGCATCCTCCTCACAGTTCACACTGCCACCCAGCTTTGTGTCATCTGCAAACTTGCTAGTGTTACTTCTAATTCCATCGGCCAAATCATTAATATATATTGTAGTTGCGGGCCCAGCACCGATCCTTGTGGTACCCCACTAGTTACTGCCTGCCATTCTGAAAGGGACCTGTTGATTCCTACTGTTTGTTTCCTATCTGCCAACTAGTTTTCTATCCATGTCAGTACCCTACCCCCCATGCTATGTGTTCTAATTTTGCCCACTAATCTCCTATGTGGGACCTTATCAAACGCTTTCTGAAAGTCCAGGTACACAACATCCACTGGCTCTCCCTTGTCCATTTTCCTAGTTACATCCTCAAAAAAATGCTAGAAGATTAGTCAAGCATGATTTCCCCTTCATAAATCCATGCTGACTCGGACCGATCCTGTTACTGCTATCCAAATGTGCCGCCATTTCATCTTTTATAATTGACTCCAGCATCTTCCCCACCACCGATGTCAGGCTAACTGGTCTATAATTCCCTGTTTTCACTCTCGCTCCTTTCTTAAAAAGCAGGATAGCATTAGCTACCCTCCAATCCACAGGAACTGATCCTGAATCTATAGAATATTGGACAAGGAACACCAATGCATCCACGATTTCTAGAGCCACCTCCTTAAGTACCCTGGGATGCAGACCATCAGGCCCTGGGGATTTATCAGCCTTCAGAGCCATCAGTCTACCCAACACCATTTCCTGCCTAATGTGAATTTCCTTCCGTTCCTCTGTCATCCTAGGTCCTCTGGCCACTAGTACATCTGGGAGATTATTTGTGTCTTCCTTAGTGAAGACAGATCCAAAGTACCTGTTCAACTCGTCTGCCATTTCCTTGTTTCCCATAATAAATTCATCTGTTTCTGTCTTCACGGGACCCACATTTGTCTTAACAATTTTTTTCCTCTTCACATACCAAAAGAAACTTTTACTATCCTCCTTTATATTCTAGGCAAGCTTATCTTCGTACCTCATCTTTTCTCCCCATATTGCCTTTTTAGTTATCTTCTGTTGCTCTTTAAAAGTTTCCCAATCCTCTGCCTTCCTGCTCATCTTTGTTATGTTATACTTCTCTTTTATTTTGATACTGTCTTTGACTTCCCTTGTCAGCCACGGTTGCCTCTTCTTCCCCTTAGACCCTTTCTTCCTCTTTGGAATGAACTGATCCTGCACCTTCTGTATTATTCCCAGAAGTACCTGCCATTGCTGTTCCACTGTCATCTCTTTCCAGTGAATTTTGGCCAGTTCCTCCCTCATGCCTCCATAGACTCCTTTGCTCAACTGGAATACTGACACTTCCGATTTTCCCTTCTCGCTCTCAAATTGTAGATTAAAACATCATATTATGGTCACTATCTCTTGAGTCTGCATGAGGTCTCTCTTCACTGCCTCCCTGTGGCAAGCGGTGTGGTCTCACCAGGCTCCTGCACGCCCTGTCCCAGGATAGATCATGCTTTTCAGAGAGAAAGCTCTCCCGATTCTTCTCATCCTAAAGTTTGGATAAGCATTGCTCCCTCTACTTTGTTTGGAGCGATGTCTTTGTACTTAGACTTCTGGACCGCCAGTTAATCTGGTGTTTAAATCATCCACATCCTTTTTGGGGGTCTGTCGCAGCTGTGGGAACTGGAAGCGTGCCGTGAAGGCATTGTCCCGAGTCACCCACATTATCCAAGGCTGACAGCGCATTGGGAAAACATGTGTAGTTGCAGGGCGACAAATTATTTCTGCCCAGCTCTCCCAAGTGCATGCAAAGCATCTTGAGCTCAGTCACTGGCTCCAGTCTTGTCACAGGTGTTAAAATTGGTAAAAGCTCAATGTAGTCCTGGAAAGTCCACTTCCATTGGAGTCAGACATCTGGTGCTGGTCTCGCTGTTGCCATGGGCCAGAACAGATTAGGAGCTTGAAGTGCCATTTATGTTTCTTTTATCCCACCCTTGTGGCCAATTGCTATGTATTGCTCAGAACAATAATCTTCAACAGAGTAAGTAATTTAACAGCAATTTATAAAGTACCTTTGAACATGGTACATCACCCTTACATAAAATGGCTGCCGCCTAACAAACTGTGTCCCAGCCATGTCCCGCGCAAGTCCCGCATCACCGTCCTCTGATTGGATGGCGTTCCCAATCTGCCGTGCTCATGCACCCGTGGCGTTCCTAGCCGGCAGCGATGCCGGCGAGCGGAAAATGCTGGTGTGCTTGCATATAAGTGAACTGTGCAGGACAGTTCACTTGCATGTCCATGTGCCTATCCAAAAGCCTCATATCGTACAATGTAGCTCAAGAAAGTGCCAAGATACTTCCATTCTCAGTGTATTATTTCTCCCCAGAGTTCTTCCCCGCAACCTCATCTTGTCGCTTCTGGCTATTTGCCCTGATTTTAGTCCCATGTCTCTTTCTCCTCCCAGTAAAATAGTCAGCAATGTATCCAGCATTGATATCTGACTGTGCAGCAACAGCAGAATTGATGTCCGCTGCACCTTCCATTCATCCCCAAGCAAACATGCATCTAGTACAAGATCCTTTAAAGCAAGTTGTAAAAGGCAAAGTTCTTCCTGTTGTTAAATAGCATGTGTCTTGCACAAAATTCACCCATGGTATCAGCTGAATTTAGTGGCTCCATTTGACAATACTAACATCAATCAGCACTTTTCTGTACACTTCTGATATGCACACATCACACATGCTATCCAATTTACGCAGTCACGTAAGTCAGACCAAAATGTGTCCTTGTGTTTTGTATTCAAAACCAGAATCAAATTGTCTCCTCCAGAATTGACGTAGAGATTAATCTCAAGGCCTATAGATTTTGGATGATGCACTACCTACACTCCACCACCTCCGGGCATGGGAATAACATTGAGATTTCATGCAATCCAATATTTCATGTCAAAAAAAAATATTGGTATAATTTATACTTTTGAAATCAGGGACAAAGTATTCATTGTATGTAAAACGCCACCTGCATCTTTTATTTCCAGCTATATGTCTTCTTTATATGATTCAAACTTGCACTTTGTCTTATTCAAGACAATGGTTTCAGCACAGAAAGTCACTGAATCTTTGCAGATTTCGGTTTGAAAAAGAAATACAGAAACAAAAATAGAACAAAGATAAACTACAACTTATTAATCACTTCTAATCAATTAATCATGACACTTAACTATACCAATTACACTAAAGTATTTAACATAAATTAGGAGCCGTTGTGTTTTGTGTGTGCATGATAACAAACCCTTTAATTAAAGGAGTTGATGTAAAAGCTGCAATTTTAATTAAAGATGCATCTACCCTAGACTGTGTCAAAGTTTAATTAAAATGCAATAAAGAGTAGAATGTTTAATTAAAATAATTGAAATTAAAAAATATACAGAATATAATTGATTTTTAAATAAATAAAAACCATATTTCTCCGATGGGGAAAACAGGTTGATGAATTTGTGGGAATCGGACAGTCTTAAAGCTTTAGAATGCTTTTTCCTGTATGTAATGATTCAAATATAAGACTATTTTAAGTAACAAATAGATTTTTGAACAATAGCACCAGTGATTCCAATACAATTATTATTTTAGTTGGTTGTAACTATAAGCAGTAGAACCATTAACTGATTGCTGATGACTAATAAGCTGTAATTTATTTTAGCTTCATTTTTGTTTTGCTAATGATATATCAAACTGAAGTCTGAAAGAACTAAGTGACTTCTAAGCTGAAAAATGTTGCAAGGAATGAGGTTGAAAATGTCAACCTTCAACACTACTGTGGATCTTACGATTTGACCACAGGATGTGGTGTAGTCAGATGGGATAAGGGTGGCAGATATCCTTTCCTGAATGACATTAGACAACCAGACGGATTTTTAACAATCCCGGAGTTTCCCATAAATCTTTATCGTTACTAATATTTATTTATTTATTTAACTACTTCACTTTAAATTGCTCAGCTGCCAAAATGGGATGCAATCTCACTCATCTGGATGAATGATCCCAAACTCTATCTGCTGGTCCCTATCTATCAAGCTGTGCCCTTCATAATACAGAGGTTAATGGGAGAAGCACAATTTGTCCCCTGCATATGCGGGTTATTTTCTCACCTTCGCCCCTCTTAGATTTGCAGACACACTAGGGAATTCAATGTTTGAGGAATTATTAGATCAGATATGTCACTACCTCCGAGGGATGTAAATTGTGAATGCCAGTCCGTGGACGCAAACTGGGTGCAGGGAATTATCCTGCTTCATTTAAATTACACAAGCAAGCTGCGACCATTTGCTAAGCAATCTCAGCAAATGCGGCAAAGTGAAAATTAACTTTGGTCGCTGTGACTCTGACAGCAGCCTTCAATCATTGGTGGAGAAGTTGAGAAACCACACCATCATAGGAATTTGGGAGACCTCTCATGAACCAACCCAGGAGATATATTTTTAAACAAAACTACTTTAAAAACTTGTGCTGAAAGGAACTGCTGATGCTGGTTTATACTGAAGATAGACACAAAACGCTGGAGTAACTCAGCGGGTCAGACAACATCTCTGGGGGAGAAACAGATGGGTGACGTTTCAGGTCTGGAGTCTGAAAAAGGGTCATGACCTGAAACGTCGCCCATCCTTTTTGTCCAGAGATGCTGCCCGGCCCATTGAGTTACTCCAGCACTTTGTGTCTATCTTTGCTTTAAAAACGTTTTGGCTTAACTGCTTTAAATTGTGTAACTTTAATTTGCCACGTTTCAAAGGCTACCCTTGCAATTTACTCCAGGTCATGGAAATTAAATGTAAATGGACTTTCAATTTACTGTTACCTGTCTTAGACCATCAGATGGATTTAAAATTAGTTCCAACCTGCTGGGACCCATCAACATACAAGGCGCCATCATCCCTTGACTCATTATGCTGGGTAGAAATTTGTTTGTTTGTTTCCAATGTGACAAGACAAAGTGACCCACAAGAAGCAGTGAGTGAATGACCTTAAATAAAAACTTAATCTTAAAAGAAAATGGCGACAATGAATCAAATGAGACAGAAAGTTGCTGGAAATGCATAGTGGGTCAACTGTCATCCATGAATAGTAAAAAGGATTGAGGATTTTTAATTTTTTATTAATGTAATCTCTTCTGCTTTGCCACATTTATCAACCAATATTAAGCCTGACAGTCTATACGTACAATTTTCCTGATGTAAGCTGACATCTGCACAAACGACCAGAAACAAGACATAATTGCCACCACTGAATACCATTAATTTAATGTCTTCCATTAAAACCGGAAAGATCAGATGCAACTTTCCTATTAGGAACCCATGCTATTATGGAAAATTACTGACATAAAATTAATTACTGGTATTGGAGTGTATACTCTTGTAAAACTGATCCATAAATGACAGCAGTATATCTTTCTCAAATTGCTAAGATAATCAATTGTAAAAAATATCTCCTTTAAAAAAAAATTAGTTTGTGGATCATAGCAGTTTCCAAAACAGAATTGCTGTTCTGCAGCATTAAAAGACGCAAGTTTGGAATTAGCTGGTCGAAGCAAAGTAATAGTTGAATGATAGAGATGGCTTCAGATTTCCCAGGATAGGGAGAAAATAACCCAGGATTCACACTTCCATGCATTGCCCTGCTACCTGGCTAGAAAATATTTGGGTTTCCAGTGAGAATGTGATCCAGCTTCCTAATGAAAATCTAAAAAAAACTGCAGATGCAGGAAATCTGACATTATAAAAACAAAATACTGGAAAAACTCAGCAGATCAGACAGCATGCACGAAAGAGAAATGCAATTCTGTTTTTGCCTGACCTGTTGAATGATTACAGCAATTTATCTTCAAATCCTAACCTTTGCCTTTTCCTTTCACGATCCATTCATCTTGACATAACCTACACTCTTTGCTCCCACCAATTAATCAAAGCAGGCGTAAAATTGAACTGTTTAAATTTATTATGGAGGCCAATTGAATACCTTTTTTTAAAGTGATAAGCTTGTCTTCCACACTAACAATGCTTATTGTAGAATGGCAACATAGAAATGTCCATATATTGCAATTTTATACATTGGCTTTAGTTGCCCCGTCAGGTTTTGACACTCATTTTAAACACTAGTTTGCTTTCAAGCAACTGAATCCATTGTATGGGTATACCATTTATGAGGTATTGACCATCACAGCCACACAATGATGGTCAATACCTCATAAATCGGCTTCGCTGTCTCCGTTTTATTGTGTTGCTTTTTAGACCAATCTATGAATTGTCTTACTTATATTAGATCATAAATGATAGGAGTAGAATTAGGTCATTCAGCCCATCAAGTCTACTCCGCCATTCAACCATGGCTGATATATATCTCTCTCTCCTAACCCCATTCTCCTGCTTTCTCCCCATAACCTCTGACACCTGTAAATAATTAAATTAATGACTTTTGCCTTAGTTATCTATTCAGCCAGGGCACACAGTATCTTCTTCACAGGTTTGGAACGAGTAATATTTGTTTAGTTTTCATGTGAGTCTGAAGCAAAAGTTCTGGTTTTACAAAAGTACCATGGTAGTGTACCAACAGCAGTGTTGTTTATCAGTTGAAATATTAAACAGGCTCTCACAAATGAATGCAAAAGATCTAAAATAAGGTGATGTTCTCCCCCCAGTAGAAATATTTATCCATCAACCACACTCACTAAAGCAAACCATCTATTGGTTATTTCACAGCCTGTATAATCTTGTGCATGTATTAAATGAGTTTCCAGATTTTCAGTGATGAGTTACATTTCTTTATTGACTCGAAGCATGTTGAAGCACCTGGAAAGGTTACATATAGATTTAAATTCCATTGGTTTCCATTAGTTCTCAGCAAATTTGCAATAATCATGGCTCTCATCTCTTCTTTGGTTACCCTCGCCCATGATTAGTACTGAATATTTTCAATAGTTCTCTTTAGCCTCTGCAGCTATGCATTTTTCTTGGGTCTCTCGTGCGCTTTCCTACATTCGTTCTATTGAAGTCAAACTTGTTTGCTGATTTTGTCTGACATGCTATGCATTAATCTCTTGAACAGCTGTTCTAATGGTGCTCCACTTAAGTGCTGTTAAGCATATACTCCAACCTATTTGCTTTAACCATTGCAACATGTGAAACTAAATTCAATGTGGATACTAGGCAAGAAAAAATGTCGTAAACAAAACTATGTATGAATCAAAAACATGAAATCTTAGTGCCAACAGGCCTGCTATCCATTCTTTTGTATAAACATTATCTTCTCAACTAAAACAACCTTTGGTCAAACTGGCACTCAGTACAAAAACAAGGAAAAATAATCCCCTGGAGGCAATCTAAGAAAGTCTGCTATTTTAACCACAGAAGGTGCTTCTTATCTAATTTTGCCTTAAGATTGTTAACACACTCTAAGATTATAACATGAGATTCTGCATATATATTTTCAATAATTTTGTTTGAAGATATTTAAATACATTGAGTCTGCATATTTCCGATAACCAATGATAAACTATGTTTATCTTGTGTATTGCCTTCCTCCAGTCAAGTCTTTGAATAACATCGGATCCACATATTCAGAACCACTCCCAAATACATTCCATATATTCAGACACAATGATAATTGTCTGATAACTAATATTTATTATAGAGTAAAATGTTACCTTATTTCAGACCATTTTCCAAACACTTGCATCTGTCTGCCAAGGCCTCGATTTCTCGGTTGCTAACCATTCTCCCCTTCGCATACTGACCTTTCTATCCTTTGTTTCCATGGCCAGTGAAGCTACTTGCAAATGTGAGAATCAACACCTCATATTCCACTTGGGTAACTCACAACTCGACAATGTAAATACTGAATTCTCCACCTTTTAAAATAACTTTCCCCCACCCCCAACTCTCTCCTTTTTATGCCCCACCTTCCTCTCTGGTACCTACCTATCACTGACCAGGCTTTGTCCCATGCCCACACATTTCCCACTTTCTTTCCGCTCACAAGAGTCAGATATTGCTCTTAGAACTAACGGAATCAAGGGATATGGGGATAAGGGACAAGGGATACACAGTTAGGAGGAGCCAGCGCTTCCGTCGCAGCTGCGGCTTGCCTGCAGTCCGTCTGTCTTTTGTGTTTTTTGTTGTTTTTGTATGAATTGTAGTTTTAATATGGTGTAGTGTTTGTATGTTATGTGGGGGGGAGGGGGTGGGAGGGAACGGGAACTGTAAAAAATTCTCTATCCCGAACGGAGACACAAACTTGTTTCTGTGTCGTGTCTCCGTTCCCGTTGCGTCCTACCACCGGCCATGCACCTGGGACCACCTGGGGCTCTGGTTCGCAGAGCCCGCGGCCCGGACTCACCACCTGCGGCGCTGGCTGCCTGCGGATGCTGCGGGAGCGGCTGCGACTCATCTCCGGAGGCTCCGGCGCGGGCCGCGTGGACGTCGGAAGCCCGCAGGCCCCTGGATGGGGGCCGACATCGGGAGCTCCGGCAGCGGCAGCGTGTTCGCCCACCCCGAATCGCGGGGCTTGGGTCGGCCCGCCGCGGACCTTTCACCGTCCGGCGCGGCCTGGAATAGGCCGTGGACCTTTCACCGTCCGGCGCGGCGCTCCAATGTCGGGAGCCCCGACCGCCCCAACGTGG
The DNA here is from genome assembly GCF_053455715.1 of Rhinoraja longicauda. Lineage (NCBI taxonomy): Eukaryota > Metazoa > Chordata > Chondrichthyes > Rajiformes > Arhynchobatidae > Rhinoraja > Rhinoraja longicauda. The sequence goes on along the minus strand of NC_135957.1, from coordinate 57,178,258 downwards.
CAAGTTCAACAGCCTGACCTCGGGAGAAGACGGCAGGGAAGAGAAAATACATTTTGGCCTTCCATCACAGTGAGAAGGGACTGGAGGAAACTTACTGTGATGGATGTTTCTTTTGTTTGGTGTTACTGTATGATTGAATGTGTTATTGCATTTTTATTGATTATTCTTATTGGTCTTAGTGTTTCAACTGCGGGTAATGTTCATTTCACTACACATTTATGTGTATGTGACAAATAAACGACTATTGAAAGCAGGAACGGTGTACTGATTTGGATGATCAGCCATGATCATATTGAATGGCGATGTTGGCTCGAAGGGCGGAATAGCCTACTCCTGTACCTATTTTCTATGTTTCATCTGTCTGAAGGGTCCTAGGAAACATCATCTGTCCATTAAAATCCACAGCTGCTGCCTGACTCGTAGAGTTTCTCCAGCACTTTGCGTTTGACTAAAATTTCTATTTGTTTTTGCTGAAATGTAGAGTTTTCCAAAAGTACATCTATGTAGGATTTTGAGAAATTTAAAACCTGGTCACACCATTTAGTTACTGAAGGTTGGTTCAAAAGCTTTTTTGTTGAACGTAAATTTCTGTTGCACCTTTCAATTTGGCACGCCGTGGATATTCCTTAATACAAAACCAAATGGCCTTTTCACTGAAGTACAAGTCATTTGAAAGACATGGATCAGAAATCAATCACTTTAATTGGAACCAGCAAGAGAAAAAGTGAATTTTATTTCTTATGTCTGTGTACAGTGAGGTATTTTCACATATAATGTAGATATAATGAGAATATACTGAAGGCATTCTGTCTAGTCACTGCAATATTAATGCTCCAACACTGCGTATGCTCCTTGTTCTTTGGTAATCACATTCTATATCCTCCAGGGGCTATAGATCTTTGCAGTGTTGGCACATGCAACACAACTGGAATGCTAAATGAGTTTTGTTTTTACCAACCATTTTTAAAAAGAGCAGAGCTGATAGTTAGAATTCCGAAGCAGAAATAATTATTATTAAGGTTTTGAGGTAGCGGGAATCTTAATACTAAATTCCCATTTGGATAATCTGTATTTGAACCCGAACCACTGGTCGTGTTTCATATGCACTTGACGAGACTACTTGGAAAAAATATTATTAATGGAGCATTTAATTATGTCTAGTCACTGCAGATACTTGCGATGTGCATTTCCTATCCTACAATGAACAATATACCTCACTTTTTTTTAACATTCCACATAATTTTGGAATAAATTTCAATATTTATTAAATATAGTAATTTCACTTGTTTAATGTATTTGCTAAATGAGTTATCCTCAATCTAGACAAATTTCTGGATTGAGGATGCAATTTAAAAAAACATAAGAGTAAGCAAATGTTCTTTACCTCTACCCTCTGTATGAATTGTCCACAATTTTTTTAGGAAAAGAAAACAAATATTGCGTTGTAACTCACTGAAATTAATTAGAGTAGCATTTTTTATTCCTATCAACAAAATTTAGACCTGGTGACTTTGCCATGTTTTCGTTACATTCTAATGTACAAGATACGGGGCCAAAGTTCAACAGACCCAAATAGGACAAAAAATATGCATATCTGTAAACATTTCTACCGTACTAATTCTGATGGTAATAGCTGTACTAATTCTAAAGGAGGCTAAAAAAAATTATAAGATGTTCTGCACTTATAAAAACAAATAAGTCTGATCTTCTGGAACAGAAAATTATTAGCAATGCCACTCATTAGCCACAAACTTGTGTATTGACTTTCAAAAGTGTTTCGCAAGGCATGCTGCTGTCTTGAAAGCACTGTGGACTCAACCGGACATCCTGTTGGGCGGCACAAAGGCACAGCGGTCTTACAGCGCCAGAGACCTGGGTTTGATCCTTCTCTGTACGGAGTTTGTACGTTCTCCACATCACCTGCAGGGGTTTTCTCGGGGTGCTTCGGTTTCCTCCTGCACTCCAAAGACGAGGCTAATTGGCTTTGGTAAAATGCAAGTTATCCATAGTGTGTGTAGGATAGTGTTAGTGTGCGCTGATCGCTGGTCGGCACAGAGTTGGTCGGCCGGGGCTTGTTTCCGCACTATCTGTAAACTAAACATTGAGGACCTATATGAAATTCCTTAAATAGACTGAGGAATGATTAATAAAAAGTGCAGAAACTAAATTGCATATCAGTTAGAATATTTAATTTAATGACAAATTCGGCACAGAATGCAAAAGAGATTAAATGAAGAGACACGAGGAATAAAAAAGTAAACAGAAAACATATTTACCTTTTTATAATCTCCATTAACAGAACACAAAGACTCCAAACTTGTAAAAGGTAATTTGCAATGCCAAAGATATTGTTTTGTAGCAATTAGGGCGTCACATCACAGCGTTTTAATCAGCTTTTTCTGAAGCAACTCAGCAATGTTATAGTAATCAAAGCATTTGATCCGAGCGCCATTTTCTGAAGGAACTGGATAGCAAAGTCTGGACTTACTCTAACTTTGCATGTGCATCCTCCAAAGTTGCTCTCCAATTTTAATATAAATAGCAAAGATTCTATTCTACTCCCCTGCCTTTCTAGAGTAGCACACCGAGGCACCGCCAAATGAACTTGTGTATTGACTTTTCAATGTGTTTTGAAAGACTTGTTGCTTTTATGACAAGAAATACTATATCCAAATGCCTACTTTTACTCAACCAAAAATAAAATGACAAGATACTGAAAGCCTTTGGAAACCACTTAACTTTGACATTGAGAGATTCTGTGACAGAATCTGGGATATGGAAGCCTAAAGAGATGAAGATGTAAATGGCAAGAGATTTTAGGGCAAGGGAAACCAAACTCTATTAAATGCTATGAACCTTCCCCCCCTCCTCATATCATATCAGTAAAATAATTATTTGAGAAAAGACCAAAGTAATATTCCTCTTGTCAAATGATTTTCCCACATAGATAGCTGACAGCATCGCAACACCAAGCATTTGCCAAGTCTGCAGTCACATGCAAAACAAAATTCCATTCTTTCAGTCACAATAACGAATTTAGCTTTAATCCTTAAAATACCTAAAATTGTGTTGATCACGTGCATGGCATCTTAGCTTGAAATTGGTGCTCATAAATAGAATGTTCGTCTTGTTTTGTTGTGCTAAGTGAAAATACTATAGTACTGAAGATGTCATTAAATTACAAAGTGAGAAACCACGGTGGTACTTAACATTTATCACAGTGTAACATCTTACACAATCACCCACACTCCTGCACCATTTAGTTATACACCATTTAATTACAAATATTTGTAAAAGATAGTAAAAAGAGTTCAACAAAGAAACAGATAGCTCAAATAAAAGCAAAATCGTTTGGTTAAAAAACATTAATTACAAATGCTATTATTTGCAACATGGTAGGGTTGTTGTCAAACCAAATCTTTCTTTCAATTTCATAATTAGGACTGTTTGTACTTGCTTAAGAATGTCAAGAAAAAAATCTGACCAACACAAATGCCCAGTTTTGAAATAAATATGTGGTCCACTTGAAAAAGTACAAAAATGTTTTAGTCTTCAAAAACAGAACTGTTTCTTCGGGATAGGACCACCACCATTTGCTTCATTAATGGGCTCCAATGTTCATAGATTCTGATAAAAGACGACTGATCTGAAATGGTAACATTGTTTATCTGGTAACATTCTACCTAACCTGGTAAATATTTCCAGCATTTTCTCATTCTATTTGATGGTTTGTTCAGACTTGATCCTGAGAGGGAAAACATATTAATAGTCATTTTTTTTAATGCCATGTATATAGAAGCAGGAATATAAAAAACTATGACATTAAAGTCACTTAAATACAGAAGGGATTGAACAGGAGAACAGATTTCCTTTCAAAACGTTTACTTTTCTCACAGACAAAAGCACAGAAATTAGTACTCAACTATATGAGTTAATATAACAAAACACTGTTTTGATACCTACTCTGAAATTTTGCAGGTAAAGTAGGACCTACAAACAATATTATATTACATATAATGCTTATATTCAATTCTGAATTTCTACCTCAATGTGACCTCTGGTACCAAGCTCAAGCAAAGGTGATTTATGTACAGATCTAGTTAATGAGCATCAACTGGCAGTGTAACAGTGGATTATTTCTCAACCAGACATTGTCCCTCTGCAGTGTCAGAGCATGTGCAAATTCTAACGGAGGACACTGAACAGGTCAGTAGCTAGAAACCCTGGACGACCCCCATTTGCTGCTCGCTCAGTTCCATCACTTAGTACTGATTAGTATCTGGTTTCAACTTTTAAAGCAATGAAGACATTTCACATCATTCAAAGTCCACTACCAATTAGTCAAGCCTGGTCAGATGAACTATCAAGTACATGGCAACCAGGCCAAGGTAAAATTCAATGAGAGAGTTTTGACCCTGAGATTTGTCATTCGAGTTATGTTAACAATTGAAAAAAAATGCAGAATGCAATTTAGCTTACCCCTTTACATCTGCTATGTCTGCACTGCTATCTTTAGGTCTGTCTTCTTCTTTGGTATCTGCAAACATTTCAAAACAATTAGATTCTGCAGAAAAAAAACAGTTTTAGAGAAAGGCAATTTAAATATGTCCTTCATTGTGATATAGTACATTAAGTGTTATTTAAACTACATTCTTGATCTTTATCCAAAGAGCTATCAAATAATAGCTTTCCCAATGAAAGGCTACATTTCTTTGCACAGGAATTATTTTCTTTAATCTTATGAAAATCGAGTAGTCATTGTCCTTCATAACATCAATCCACTGAAAAAAAACTCCTCAGCCAAAAGAAAACCAATGAATTGCAGTTCAAATGAATCACACTGTAAGAGGAAGACCTCAGAAGTAGAAGGAATAAACGTAGCAAAATGGGTGCAGGAGCAAGCCATTCAGCCCTTCGAGCCAGCATTGCCAATCAATATGATCATGGCTGATCATCTAAAATCAGTACCCCATTCCTGCTTTTCCCCCATATCCTTAGATTCCTTTAGCCCTAAGAGCTAAATTTAAAACTCTCTTGAAAATATCCAGTGAATTGGCCTCCACTGACTTCAGTGGCAGAGAATTCCACAGATTCACAACTCTCTGGGTGAAAAGGTTTTCCTCATCTCAGTCCGAAATGGCCTACCATATCCTGCCTACATATCCTACTACTGGAGCATCTTCAGATATTGTTACATAGCAGCATGGTGGCGCAGTGGTAGAGTTACTGCCTTACAGCGCTGTTGACCCAGGTTCGATCCCGACTACGGGTGTTGTCTGTACGGAGTTTGTACATTCTCCCCGTGACTCCTTGGGTTTTCTCCGAGATCTTCGGTTTCCTCCCACACTCCAAAGATAGGAGGTAAAAAGGCTTAGTAAATGTAAAAATTGTTCCTAGTGTGTGTAGGATAGTGTTACTATGCAGGGATCGCTGGTCGGCACGGACCCTGTGGGCCGAAGGGTCTGTTTCTCGCTGTATCTCTAAACTAAACTAAAAATAGCATAGAATTATGGAATTAGTACAGTATATGGGATGAATTCAGCTCAATCATTCAGCATGATTGCGATGGTTCTCTACTAGGTTAACTGTCTATTTCCAACCGGAAGTCCTTTCTCCATAGGCTTGCAAATTCATCTCCAGCATATATTTATCCAATTTATCATTGGATAAACCTACCTTCACCATTTTTGCAGGCAGTGAGTCCCAGATTCCAACTTATTTTATATCTGTGACCTATTATTCTCAACCAGACCTCCCAACATTTGATTTTACAAATTCATAATTTTGGTCCAAAATTCAGAATTTTACATCAAAATCCATAATATGGTGCGTAATGCAACTTTTAAGCAAAAAAAAAAGTATGCACACCAAATGCGTACGCTACATTCATGTGTGAAAAACGACTATTATTTCCAACAGTCTGTAGTTCTTGGACTACATGTACAATGTCAGGCCTATCATGTGTATATTCTGCTATTTATAGAACGGTAATTGAACAGAGATACTTTTTGCAACTTTCGACTTTCCTTTTTCCTTACACAACCCAATTCTCTTGGTGTTGAATAAAAGAACAATGGTCATAAAATGTATGACTAAGTTATGAAGAAAGAGTTGATATATGCAACTTGACTAAGCAGATGGAAGGATTTCATAGCTCGAGTCAGTGACCGTGCTAACAAGGATCGCAATACAATGCATCGATATTGACCATCCGAAAACAGTCGGTAATTTCGATCTATCCTCTACCATCTGGCACAGTTTTTCTCAACCTTTTTACCCTTGCGGAACCCTTTAAATAATCTACATGTCTCAGGTAATCCCTACATAAAAATATGTCATGTACAGCACCTGTCCACTGACCACTAAAGGCCGTTTCACACTGGCGCCATATAGGCGTCGCTAAATATATTCCCTATGATTATTATACTTTTCATGCATGTGAGTGAAGTGAAAAAAAGAGGAAAAGAGCCGAGCGCTTGCTCGAGGCGTGTAGCGTGGGTAAAAAAAAAAATTTACACACCAGTTTCACACCATTACCAGTTTCAAGCCGCCGTTAGTGCATTTCAAAGTAAAAACGGTCATTACAAAATAATGTGAATATGTTACTGTATACTAATAACATTTTTATTATTTTAATTAATTTAGTTATATATAATCTTGCACTTAAATTTAATATTTACTCATTACAGTCCCACCACTGATTTTCTGGCACTCTTGGTTCCAGAGCTGGTTTATCCAGCTGGCCAAGGAAGTTTGGTATGGGGATAGATATGCTGGCTGGGCTGGAGTTCCAGAGCCCTGGCCGCAGGTTGCAAATTCAACCCACTGTTGAATTTGCCGTGGAAGTCCCGATGAGGTCAAGATTGGCTGCCTTGCCCAGCCTAGGTGCCACATTTTCGGGGAGACTTCCAGGGTGGGGGATTTCTCGCGGAACCCCTAGCGACCAAATTGACAAATTGCAATTACCAACTGTTTTGCGGGAAAATGTGAGGTGAAATCGGAATGGAGGAAATTAAATAATAAAGCGGAAACTTTCCGCCAAATTCGGAAGGGTTCCTTATCACCATAAGGAATAGCCTCGCACTATCCACTTTGTCCAGACCCTCATTATTATAAATACATCCTTCATATCTCCCCTAGGCCACCCTGTCTCCAAATAAATCCATCCCAGCCTCTCTAATCTATCCTTCTAAATGTGGAGTCTCATCACTAATTCTAATAAATCTGGTCTAATGAACTATCAAGCACATAGCATCGAGGCCTGGGCAAAATTCACTAAGAGAATTCGGTCCCTTAGATTTGTCATTTGATTTATGTTACCTATAATGAATGTTATTAATTTGAAACATATACACAGATAACAAATTAGCTTTAGAGATTTTCTCCACTGCCTTCACCAGAATTATACAATACTCCAGTTGAGTTAGACTAGTGTTTAATAAAGATTTAACATAACTTCCTGCATTAATGCTCTCTGTCTCCATAGATGATATTTGATAAAACAGTATACCTCGTAATTTTCTGGCCCTGGATAAGGTCATTTTTTAAATTATGTGTAAAATTTCAAACTACACTATTTACTTAGATACTTTGGGATTGGAGATTATATTTCTCAGAAATAAATCTCAACTTCCCCCAGCTTTAACAAGGTAATATTCTCTTTTAATTATGTTATTTGAGGAACAATATTTTCAGACTATTGGACAGAATCTTCCGTCTATTATTACAGGACATTTCACATCCACATGAGAGCAAAGATCTTGGTTTATCACATCTGCCATAGACTCCCCACCCACATGTCACACAGAAATATACAATATGGCATATAACCATCTCAATGAGCCAAAAATCACGAATCTAACCTTATTCTCCCTCTTTACTCTTCCACATTTACAAATAGATATTGAAAACAAAAAATCAATTCCGACACCAAATCATGACATTTACAGCAAAGATGGCTATTCAGTTATCATACTTACACAAACAAATTAACTGGATCAATAAATATCTATTCCAGTTACCTGTACTTTCTTTGTATCTTTTTTACATTCCCCCATTTCTATTAATTGTCCAATACCCATTCAAACAGACTTAACAGACCAGATTAACATAGAAAATAGGTGCAGGAAGAGGCCATTCGGCCCTTGAATGGCACCGCCATTCATTGTGATCATGGCTGATCGTCCCCAATCAATAACCTGTGCCTGCCTTCTCCCCATATCCCTTGGTTCCACTAGCTCCTAGAGTTCTATCTAACTCTCTCTTAAATCCATCCAGCAATTTGGCTTCCACTGCCCTCTGTGGCAGAGAATTCCACAAATTCACAACTCTCTGGGTGAAAAAGTCTTTTCTCACCTCCGTTTTAAATGGCCTCCCCTTTATTCTAAGACTGTGGCCCCTGGTTCTGGACTCGCCCAACATTGGGAACATTTTTCCTGCATCTAGCTTGTCCAGTCCTTTTATAATTTTATATGTTTCTATAAGATCCCCTCTCATCCTTCTAAACTCCAGTGAAGTCTGCTGTGGGGTAGCAGATCAATAAGGATGTGTCACATTTGGCCTTCCAACATTCATACCTTCTTAACTTTTGCACCTGCACATTGCACCAAGTCAGAATTGTGCCACAGGTCAGATGTCAACGCATCTAATCTCATACTCTGCTGTTGGACCCACCATTGATTCCAGATACAGACCCGCATGTAAAGGGAAAGAGGCTGAACTAATTTCACATCCTGCTCCTTGATTTATTTGAATAGTTTACTAACCTTAATTAAAAAAGTCAGTCCAATTAGATGTTCCATGCATTTTTCAATTATTGTACTTTATTTTGTTATTTTAATTAATTTGCAGTAGGTTCATGTTCTTTTAACTACATTAAAAAAAATAGACCAATTTAAATTGTAAAATTATTTCAATCCACTTAAACTTAAGAGAAAATCAAAAACAGAAAAAACTGCCTGTGTCAGTCAAAGGGCCATCTGAGTGGTTCTGGAGTAGGTCAGCCTTGGTATGGTATGGTCTGTCTTGTACTCCAGTTCAAGCTCATTGAAAATCTGTGATAAGGTGAAGTTTGGGACTGAAACCCTTCTAATATACATCAATTTCTGTTGCTTCTATTTTTGAGTACTCACCATATTTTCTCTCTTCTGGCTCTTTCTTTTCATCAATTCTGGCTCGCTTGGTACATTTCTTATGGTGTGCAACATTTCTTCTGCCTCCTTCTCCTTCATCTTCAGAGTCCGAAAATTCCTCATCACGAGCTATTCGTTTATCAGATGCTCGAACTGCAACAGAACAAATAAGTCAATTGCTAAGGCCCCAGTTATAAATGCATAAGTTTAAGTTCCTTTCAAATAAACATTTATACATATGCATGGAAGGCAAAGGAAAAAAAGTGCATTCATGTAACCCTTTTGACAAACTCAGGATACTCAAACCTTTCCCATGCTTAACCTATACTTATCCTGAAAACAAATAATTAGTGACCAAGTTCACTTCAGCTTGTTCCATTCAAACATTTTGCAATAGATATCTTCCTGTATCTGTAAATGTCCTCCTGTATCTTTTTGTAACTTATCAGGAAAATACTCTTGCTTCCATTATCAGTCAAGAAATAATTAACATATCTCCAAAATAAAGCATCAACTTAAAATAAAAGGTATTTGTACATACAACTAACCCACATTCCTCCACACAGCTGATGCAATGGCATTATGATACACATCATTCTGACCAGCATAATCCATCCTCGGTCAAATTATTCATGAATTTATCCCAGAAAAGATGACTAGGGTGGGTCATTGGTTTCAAAGTTAATCTAACAATGCCTTTTTGTCTGTCGTTCATTCATTTCTGTGTCAAGAAGCCCTTCTCTTCAAAGGATTTAAAACATATATATTTTTGTAATCACTCTTAAATACCATCTTAGATCATATTTGTCTGCTTTTGATTGTTTAGACACAACATATTATCATTGCAAAATATAGGTGGTATTGGTTTGTTATTGTCATGTGTACCGAGATACAGTATAAACAGGTTTGCTCTTGTATTCCACCCAGGCAAATCATGTCACACACGAGTACCAAAGATAGACACAAAATGCTGGTGTTTTGGGTCTTGACCCAAAATGCCACCCCAATCCTTCTCTCCAGAGATGCTGCCTGTCCCGCTGAGTTACTCCAGCATTTTGTGTCTACCTTCGATTTAAGCTAGCATCTGCAGTTCTTTCCTACACATGCAGAATATAGTGCTACAGTTAGAGAAAGTGCAGATAACAAAAAATGCAAGGTCTGCTACGAGGTAGATTGAGGATCCTTCCTTAGCATATGACAATCCATTCTTAGCAGGTGGACTACAACTAACTTGAAATCCGTTTATCAGGATCCTCCTCCTCCTCCTCTTCTCCACTATCTTCTTGAACAGCATCTTCTGGGATTGCTTGCATCTGGACACCAGGAGCATGGGGCAGCATGCGTAGGTTTTCAAACAAACGCAATCTGCAAAGAATTAAGACAAATTACACACACAAAATCACTTCAAGAATAATTAAACAATTTAGAAGCAACAGAAACATTTACCATTTGATATTATGACATATACAGAAACAAAACATGGGGGTTATGGAAAGGGATGATTCGCCCTCAAGTTATGGCCCTAAATTGTGGAGAGACTGATTTTAGTAGCAAAAGAGGGGATCTGGTGAAAGTGGACTGGGAGCAGATGCCTTGATGTACAATAATATCTGACAAGCAAGAGCCTTTTTAAAATGAGTTAGTAAGAGTTCAGGGGCATCATGGTCCAGGAAGGATTAAAAGGTAAAGATGGCAAGATTATAGATCCTTGGATGATAACGATCAGGAATAAACGTGTGTCGGCAACCAGTGGGTGAAGGAGCACCCTTTATGAGACAAACGAGAAGCCCCAAAAAATCCAGGAAATATCCTTTGCAAATAAGATTAAGGAGAATCCCAATACATTCTCGTACAACATGGAAACAGGTCCCGTGGCCCTACTCAACCATGTTGACCGAGCGCCCATTAAACCGAGCCCCTTTTGCCCGATATCTCTCTAAAGCTTTCCCATTCAGGGAGATGACAAGACAGGAGTGGGTCCACTTAACATGTAATCTATGTGTGTGGCCAGGAAATGTGGGCATAGTCCTAAATAAATATTGTATTCACTAAGAAGGATGTGAAAGATACCAATTTCAGGGAGGGGTACGTTGATAGTCGTGAGCATATCAGTATTAAGGAGGTGGTGTTAAATATCACAGAAAACATAAAAGTTGATAAATCCTCAGGGTCGGAAGAGATCTATCCCAGGTTGCTATATGAAGCAGGGTAGGAGATAGCACAATTTCTTACAAGTGCTAAGCAATGTCAATGAATAGAGAAACCCGGGGGTTCTCTATTCATATAGTTCTCTGAAAGTGGCAACACAGGTAGATTGGTAGACCAGTGTGGACACTGTTTTGTCGTCCATCCTCACCGATCTAAGGGCAAAGTCTGCACCGCGCCTGCGGCATGAAGCGTCAGGCCGGTCTCCAGGAAAGGCCGCCAGCTCCTCGATGTTAGGCCACAATGGGGACGGAGATACGATACAGAGAAAAATTGCATCTCCGTCGAGGTAAGAGATTGAAAAAAGTTTCCCCAATTCCCCCCCCACCCCCCACATAAAACAAATCAAGAAACACTAAAACATACTTTTAACACATACTTAAAATAATAAAAACAGTAGAAAGACAGACAGACTGTTGGCGAGGCAGCCAGTGCTCTCCAGAACATCTGACACCTGTGCTAATCAAGAAATTATGTCAATTTCATGCTATTTTCAGTTTAGCTCACATGTAGTCCTTTGATAAAATAGATTTAACACATTTTTAGGTAATCCTGTTGCTGCTCCTGGAATGCTTTTTCATAAATCTGACTGAAGCAGGATTAGTTTCCTGGCTTGATATTAAGTGGATTGATGTGACAAAATGCCAGGTCAAAAGTTTAGTTTAATGGTAGAATATAATTCTGCTACTGCTCATGGCCATTGTGCCTCGTGGATGCCCAGTTTGAAGCTAGTAGATTTGTTCGGAATTTATTTTATTTGACACAATGAAAATGCTATAGATTACGATGAAGGATATACTCGCTGTGAAAACATTTTCTCCACGAGGATTGTATTGCTGACTTACGCAATTCTGTCATTGGCAGAATAGGTCACCTCTGCCACAGACAAGATCCCAGTAATCCAAAAATGCACCAACACCTCAGTCATGCATTCACTTGCTCTTTCTTCCGATTCCTATCCTCAGTAGCTCATGGCACTGGGAGCAATCTGGAGATTACTATCTTTGAGGGCATGCTTTTTAACCTTTTACCTAACTCCCTATATTCACTTTGCAGGACCTCATTGTTTTTCCTATTCATGTCATTTGTGCCAATGTGCACAATGACTTCTAGTTGTTCACCCTCCCTCTTGAGAACGTCCTGCAGCCACTCAGAGACATCCTATGCCCTGGCAGCAGGAAGGCAATGCATCAATAGTCAATCAATAGTCGTTTATTTGTTACATACACATAAATGTGTAGTAAAATGAAACATTACCCGCAGTTGAACAATAAGACCAATAAGATTAATCAATAAAAATGCAATAACACACACAATCACAACTAACACCAAACAAAAAGAAACATCCATCACAGTGTGTCTCCTCCAGTCCCTCCTCACTGTGATGGAAGGCCAGAATGTCTTTTTCTCTTCCCCTGCCGTCTTGTCCCGCGGTCAGGCTGTTGGAGTTGCCACGTCGGGGCGGTCGGGGCTCCCGATATTGAAGCCCCCGCTGGGCGGTGAAAAATCCCGCGGCCTATTTCAGGCCGCGCCGGATGGTGAAGGGTCCGTGGCGGGCCGACCCAAGCCCCGCGATTCGGGACGGGCGAACACGCTGCCTCTGCCGCTGCCGGTGCTCCCGATGTCGGCCCCCATCCAGGGGCTTGCGGGCTTCCGACGTCCACGCGGCCCGCGCTGGAGCCTCCGGAGACGAGTCGCAGCCGTTCCCGCAGCATCCGCAGGCAGCCAGCGCCACAGGTGGTGAGTCCGGGCCGTGGGCTCTGCGAACCAGAGCCCCAGGTGGTCCCAGGTGCATGGCCGGTGGTAGGCCGCAACGGGAACGGAGACACGACACAGAAACAAAGGTCGCGTCTCCGTTCGGGAGAGAGAATGTTACAGTTCCCGTTCCCTCCCACCCCCCCCCCCCCAAAACATAACATACAACACTACATCATATTAAAACTACAATTCATACAAAAACAACAAAAAACACAAAAGACAGACGGACTGCAGGCAAGCCGCAGCTGCGACGGCAGCGCTGGAGTCCTGCTTGCAGCCCTCAAAATCTCCCATTTGTCCCCTTAACTATCGAGTCTCCTATCATTATAGCCCTGTCCGACTTGACCCTTCCCTGTGCCTCAGAGCCAGGCCTGATACCATGGACTTAAAAGCTGTTAATTGCTCAGTGTAGATGTATGGTAGATATTTGAGGAGAGTTGATGGGAATGCAAGAACAATTTGGAATTCATGAATGATTAATGTAAATGGGTGGATGCTGGCTTGGTGGGCTGAAGGGCCTGCCTCAATGCTGTATCTCTCTGCCACTCTATGGAATATTAGTCAAGGCAGCAGAGTTAACACTCAGATCCTTCTTTTGAAGGTGTCATATGAATCCAAGAGTGAAATGGTCTTATTTTAACATCATATGAAAGTTCAGACATTTTGGATGAAGTAGCAACCATACTCTGCATCAAAGTGTTAGAATACCTGGGCATTTCAATTCTGCTAAGTCATCTTTTCAGCACTGCTCCATTACAGAATCTTTAACAATTTTTCCACAGAAAGTATTTGTAATGGTGTGCATTTAATTTAAGTTTTTTTTAAAAAACATTCACATGTTGAAACAAATGTAACAAGATAAAAGTTGGTTAAAATGCTGATGTGTAGAATGTGAAACTTGATTCCCCAAATACTAAAATCAATTCATTACCATGCCTCATAAAAAACATGCCTGTTGTGTTTACAAAAAATCAGTGCCAGGTATTAAGCAGGTAAAATTTTGCCTTTCCCACAAAGATAATAGGAACAGGGACAATTATTGTGTCCGTTTTATTAGGAAAGAATGATGAGGTGGTCTTTTATCTGACTCATATGATTAAAATGTAAAATTAAGGAAAATAAAAATGGCTAATAACTTACTGCTTCAAAAATAGAAAAAAAGCAGTGTTCATTAATTTGCATTGGCCAACTGAAGTAAATAGCTTAGACATGATGATTAATACTTTAGCTTGTTCCATCAAATATTTTCTCATTCACTTTTTTGAAGACTGGAGGTCAAATTGGCCACTTGCCAACTAATCAAATGTCTACTTGGATCAGAAGGGAATACTAATTTCACACAGGGTATGCAGAATTTTAATTTAACCATTCAAAGAAAAGCTGCTCAGAGAATTTAGAAAAACTAGGGCACCAGTGTTCAAGGGTATTTCTACATATCATAAACTTAGAACAAGTACCGTTTGAACATATTCTTCATTAAGGCATACAATTTACCAAATAATTCAAGCTAATTTCTTTACTGTTACTGAAAAAATTTGGTGTTTTAAAGTATGCATTTAAAGTTGTTAACGAGTCATAATCACTAATAGTACAGTACCCTCCATAATGTTTGGGACAAAGACCCATCATTTATTTATTTGCCTCTGTACTCCACAATTGGAGATTTGTAATAGAAAAAAGCCACATGTGGTTAAAGTGCACATGGTCAGATTTTATTAAAGTGTATTTTTTATACATTTTGGTTTCACCATGTAGAAATTACAGCTATGTTTATACATAGTACCCCCATTTCAGGGCACCATAATGTTTGGGACACATGGCTTCACAGGTGTTTGTAATTGCGCAGGTGTGTTTAATTGTTTCCTTAATGCAGGTATAAGAGAGCTCGCATCACCTAGTCTTTCCTCCAGTCTTTCCATCACCTTTGGAAACTTTTATTGCTGTTTAACAACATGAGGACCAAAGTTGTGCCAATGAAAGTCAAATAAACCATTATGAGACTGAGAAACAAAATAAAACTGTTAGAGACATCAGCCAAACCTTAGGCTTACCAAAATCAACTGTTTGTTACATCATTAAGAAGAAAGAGAGCACTGGTGAGCTTACTAATCGCAAAGGGACTGGCAGGCCAAGGAAGACCTCCACAGCTGATGACAGAAGAATTCTTTCTATAATAAAGAAAAATCCCCAAACACCTGTCCGACAGATCAGAAACACTCTTCAGGAGTCAGGTGTGGATTTGTCAATGACCACTGTCCCCAAAACAAGCATTAGCTAAAGATGGCTGCAATACAGGCCTGGCAGAGCATCATTAGAGAAGACATCCATCAACTGGTGATGTCCATGAATCACAGACTTCAAGCAGTCATTGCATACAAAGGATATGCAACAAAATACTACATGACTACTTTCATTTACATAACATTGCTGTGTTCCAAAGATTAGGTGCCCTGAAATGGGGGGTCTACGTATAAACGCTGCTGTAATTTCTACATGGTGAAACCAAAATGTATAAAATTGGCCTTTATTAAAATTTGACAATGTGCACTTTAACCACATGTGATTTTTTTCCTATTACAAATCTCAAATTGTGGAGTAGAGGCAAATAAATAAATGATGGGTCTATGTCCCAAACATTATGGAGGGCACTGTAAATCACACTGATAAGTAATGACAGACATACAAGTCACAATACCCACTAAATTTAAAATATTACTGTCCCAAACAATAGATGGGACATGTAGTACTCGTGAAAAGTTTGTCATTTTTCAAGCAATTGTGTGCCTATTATTGGAATCTTTTTATCTCTGACCAACTTGCAAGAAACTGGTACTGGATCAGGAGCTTGCTGTATCATGATGGTTTGTATTACCCTGTATGCTGTGAAGCTTTAATTTGACAGCATGTATAGCTGTCTTGACAGGTTCCAGCTGATCAAGCAACTGGGAGGGTTGTAGTAACAAGGCACAGGAGTTTGAAGAATGTGAAAGGGGAGAGCTTCTCATCCAAATCTAAACCCTCCTATAGGTGAAGTTAAGATTCAGCCCTCATGCTTCTGATCTATAAGAAACAAACTGCACTTACTTTATTTTTTCCATATATTCCAGTGTGTTCTGGTTCATCATATTAGAAGGACTGATGTGCAGTTTGAAGTCTGGCCCAAAGTATTCAAAATAGTCATTGTATGGTAGCTCTAATTTAAAAAAAAAAAGTAATATCAGTTTTGGATCATGAAAGCATCAAAAGTACACAATAACATCACAAATCCCATCTTCATGTGATCATTTGATAACAAGGGATTTTTTTTGTACTGCAGTCCACTACAGGAGCAATATTGAGAAACAAATCAGCTGTGTTAAATTGAACACACTGAAAAGCATAGGGAAAAAAAAGCAGAAATAAAATATTTTGAATGCTGTAAATCTGAAATAAAAACAGAAAATGCTGGAAACACTCAGCAAGTTATATAACACAGAAGAAAGTCATAGAGATATGAAAAAAAAATTAAAAGCATGATGTCAGAACAAGGATGATCGTATGATTAAATAATTGTCTTGGGCTCTTGTCTCTGGAAATGAAAATTCAGCAGTGATCTGATAAAGCCTTTAAAATATGAAGAGCTTCAAAATTTAGACAGTAAAAAGAATTTCCACTTTAGGTGGAGTCCAAAATTATGGGCCAATAATATTTGTATATATTCAAATTTTATCCTTCTGACCAAAAATCTGTTGGAATCTTCAGTTTAAACTAACATAAGGCAATAGACAATAGGTGCAGGAGTAGGCCATTCAGCCCTTCGAGCCAGCACCGCCATTCAATGCGATCATGGCTGATCACTCTCAATCAGTACCCCGTTCCTGCCTTCTCCCCATACCCCCTCACTCCGCTATCCTTAAGAGCTCTATCCAGCTCTCTCTTGAAAGCATCCAACGAACTGGCCTCCACTGCCTTCTGAGGCAGAGAATTCCACACCTTCACCACTCTCTGACTGAAAAAGTTCTTCCTCATCTCCTGAATCTACTGAATGTATAACTCAAACAAATGCATATATTGTACCAGTTTCCCTTAAGTGTCCAAAATCAGCTCTCTGAACCAAGGAGGAAAACTATAGAGATCATTAAGCAAAACACTCCCTTATATACATAAATTTTACCAACTTGTGTTAGAACTAATAAACCTATTTTGTATCTAATAATTACCATTTGGAATTTCTGTATCCAGCGCTACAGCCGTCTCATATGTCCAGCAACGAGCAACATTGCGGATTGTATATCCTCCACCTCCGAGCATCAGGAGGGGCAAGTTGAAAGTCTTAATGAACTCCACACATTTGGCATGACCTATTTCAAGAAACAGTAATAACATGCAATGGTCCTCTGTAAAAACCAAAAGAACTTGCTGCTTTTTATTTAATAATTGCTGCATAAGTATTTCACTATGATATGTAATAATACAGATGCACTTACCCTTTAGTGTGAGATTGAAACATCCAAGTCTGTCTCCTGACAATGAATCAGCCCCACACTGAAGTACAACAGCACTGGGCTGGTACATTTCCATAACCTTGGTCAAAATCTGCATAAAAAATAAAAGCAGATTTAAAAATATAATTGTAAACTATGTAATATAAATGGTCCACTCTTGTACAAAATGGTAAAATTTATAATATATAATCAAAGTAAAGTTTAAATATTTATAAAGATAGAAGAAAATTCAAGAAACTTACTGGCTTAAATATTTGTTCGTAAGATTCATCATCAATTCCATCTCGCAATGGAAAGTTGACAGCATAATATTTACCTTTCCCAGCCCCTATGTCCTGTTGGTAAAAGAACAAATGTGAAATCGGTGCCAATTTGAGGAACAGTCATTATTGATGCTATTTAATCACTTTTGATGCATGAAACAACTGCACATCAGCTAGTATCTTCAGATACGTTTGTATTATATTGCAATAGTTTCCTTACATTTATTCTACACTACTTTTACTAGATTACTGGAATTCGAAAAACAAAAGTTACATCTCTTAAGTCTTTTGTTAATTGTTAGGGTCTACATAATACACTTGGACAATCTTAATCACATGGGAGATCGGCAAGAAAGTTTATTCCTTTCAAAGATATCTTTATACCTTTTTCCCCCCTCGATATTCTTTAAAAGGGTTCCAGTGTGACTAATTAAAGGTTTGGGTCGCATGGCAGAAAATAATTACATCCTTCAGGTCTTGGAACGAAAATTCAAAACACTTCCAAACCATCAGAATGCATCCTGAGATAATCAAAAGGACTTTTTTTAACTAAAAATGCCAGCTGCTGTAATATCTTACCATCTGGCAGATTACATAATTACAACACAACCTGCTGAGCCATCACGAGTGTCTGCAGATTGTAACAGAATTGTCATGATCTCTAAGACACCTGGCCAAAACCCAATTCAAGACTTCAAAGACACACTGAGTGAAAGAAAAGGCTTTCTTATGAAAAATGATAGCTAAAGGGATAGTGCATATTCAAAATTAAGTCTCCTGAATTTCTTTGTGTTTTACCCTATCTACCATGCTAGATCATGTAGATTTAGCTTGAGGCCTAAATGTGTTACTGCAGTGCCTGCCTGTCCACACTAATCTCTTACAAAATGGAGGGCAGATTGAATTCAACCTTGTATCCATCTGTTCTTCTGCAAAGCAAAGCTCAGAGCTGTCAATGTCCTTTCAACTGTTTTAAATATCTCTGATAAAAAAAAATTAAGACTTAAATAATTTATAAAAACCTAATTAAGGAGGACTACACCTCCTCTATACTGTCCCCTATTAAAATGTCCATTCAATTCTCCCAGGGAGAATTTTGTTGCACCTGTTCTGAAAATTATACTTTCCTTATTAGTATTCTGAGATGCATTTTACTTTCCTAAACAATGGCTTTCTTTGCATCATTTTTAACCATGCTCACAACTCTTCTGTTCCATTCCCCCACACTTCAGGCCTTTTCTTTCCTACCTGGTTCAAAGGTGGCACCACCTTGTGCTCACCTTCTACCATAACAGCCTCCACATTCAAGAGATCATCCTCCATAATTTGCACCATCTTAAACTGACGCCAATTTCTGAAAATACCGTTTCTTTCTGCAACTTTCTGGGTCACTCATGTGATTTCACCATCACCCACTCCTCATATAACTGCAGGAAATCCTGCCATTTAACCTCTTTTACTGCTCTTTTACCTCTTCCTTTCTCATTATTGAGGGATCCCAACACTCTTTCAGTGGATGCAGCAATTCATTTGTACTTCTTCCAATTTAGAGTCCATTTAATATTCTCATGTGATCTCTCCAATGTTAAAGCCTGAAACAGATTGGGTGACCTTTATGCAGAACATGGATAGTCTGCATGGATGACCCTGAGCTTCTTAAGGATCGTTACTTTAATTGTCCATGCCATTCTGACATCTCTACGTTTGATGTCTTTTACTGTTCTAACCAATCTCAATGCAAGCTTGAGGAATACTATTACATCTTCAGTCAAGGTACTTACAGAACTCAGGATGTGAACCTTTCCATTTCGTGCCCTGGTTTGTTCTGAAGAACTGTTATTAACCTGTAACACTATCTAGTGTTTTTCTCTTTCAATAGGTATCTACCCTGATGCACATTTCCAACATTTTCTTTGATGCAAGATTTCCATCAAATGCAGTGTTTAGAACCCACAGTTCCAATATTGCTTTTGTGTGTCTCTTTGCCCTCATTTCCTTCAATTTCTATCTCCTCCAGGTAGATCAGTTATGATTAACAATTGTTCACATTCCTCTTCAATTAATACCACCAACTTTTATGTTACTCAACCTTTCTTGGTCTCCACCAGATCACAGAAGTTCCTGTTGATGACTCCACCCTTTTACATTTTCAACAACTTAAAACATGCTTAATGCCTAACTTTTCCTCTGGTCTGATATGACAACATCAACATAAAATATCAACTATTTCTCTCTCCACTGTTGCTGCCTGATTTGTTGTGTATTTCTAAGAGTTTCTGATTATATTACACATTTTTTAAGCATTTGCAGTGTTTGTTTTTCAACTTACCCGAAGATCACCTGTGCCAGGGAAATATTCACCATATTTATGAAATGAAACGGTCATTACACGGTCCGTTGTATAAAAGGCCTCTTCCACACCATCTCCATGGTGAATGTCAATATCAATATACAAAACTCTCTGATGGTATCTGTGCCAATAGAACATATTCTCTTTAGATTGAACATATCACTCAAATGGAACATCACAATGCAAATCCACAGCCATTTCATACAGGTTTTTGTATAATAGCAACTTTCACCTCTGTAGCATCTATGCCACAGAAGAGTTTTAACGATTATCAAACAAAAATAACGCAAGAGTAAAGAAGTTAGGACAAATTACTAAATGGTTGACTAAAGATTAGCATTTGACAAATTTTAATAAGTGCCTTAAAGGAAGAAAGAAAAGCAGAAATAAGAAATTAGTATTAGTATTTCATTAATGTGTCAATTAAAAGAGGATTGGTAAATATGATGTGGGCTCTGAAAGTCAAGAAGCAGAAACAGTTAGAGATATCTAGCAAGTAATTTGATTTAAGTTTAATTGAGTTTATTATCACATGTAGCAGGTGCTAGCCAGTGATTTGGCATTCACAGAAGAAAAAAAAAGTTTAATCCATAAAATAGTGATGAGATACTAGGAGAAAAACTACTGGAGATGTTGACAAATTGAAAGCACAATGTGTACTGGGATCATGAGAAGTTTGTGGAAATTGTTT
This sequence comes from Rhinoraja longicauda, assembly GCF_053455715.1. Taxonomy (NCBI): domain Eukaryota; kingdom Metazoa; phylum Chordata; class Chondrichthyes; order Rajiformes; family Arhynchobatidae; genus Rhinoraja; species Rhinoraja longicauda. Next base: position 57,157,376 of record NC_135957.1, on the reverse strand, counting down.
CAGACAGAGTTGGGGGCTGAGGAATCCAAAGGAGTATTCTGGAAATCATATTGAGAATGGTCGATATAACACCTAATTTAAAAAGGGAGAGAAAGCTGACCTACAGAAAAAAACAATTCAAAGTAATAGAGCAGGGGGAATATGTGGGTTTTTATTTATTGTTGATTAAGAAAAAAGACACAGAAATAAAATAAATAAATAACTAGCAACATCAGCATGATTTTCAAAAAGGTCACGCTTAAAAAAGCAAAGGTTTACGAATATTGTGTGCACACAAGGAACTACAGATGCTGGTTTAAAAACAAAACAAAGTGCTGAAATAACTCAGCAGGCTAGGCAGCATCTCTGAAAGACATGGATAACTTGTTTTGGGCTAGGACCTTTAGATTAATTGTAGTGGGGGGAGAAAACTTGAAGAGAGGTGGGGGAGAACACTTGACAAGGTATGGGGGGTTTTGATTGCCAGGTGCTGTGAGATAAGGAAAGGAGTGAAATGTGAAGTCAAAGGATCGGATATATTGTGAATAGTGGACATCCAAGTGGTGTATTGACCACAGATTTCTAGGATATCACAAAATGCTGGAGTAACTCAGCAGGTCAGGCAGCATCTAGGAGAGGGGGAATGGGTGACATTTTGGATCGAGACCCGAAACGTCACCCATTCCCTCTCTCCTAGAGGCTGCCTGACCCGCTGAGTTACTCCAGCATTTTGTGATACCTTCGATTTGTACCAACATCTGTAGTTATTTTCCTACAGATTTCTAGGAAATCTTCAACAAGCTATCGCAAAGAAAACAGAAGTACAGAACAGAGAAAAGGCAGCAAATCGAATGAAAAACGGATTTGAAAGAAGTGTCACACAGCACACAGTTCTGGCATAGAGTCAGCATATACCAATGACTCAGATTAAAGGCAGGAGGGAATGATACTTGAACTTGCAAGTAATACTGAAAAGGAGCCACACTAAAAAATTGAATAGATTTAAGGAACCTGCAAAGGAATAGCAGATGGGTAAAAGACACACCCATCTTAGTAAATGAGAATAGCAGATCACATTGTGGTTACGAGTTCAGCATAAATTGGGTGCCACAATACGAAGTGCCTCTAATTTAATGGCAATACGTACCAAATTTAATAGTACAGAGTATATACAGGTACCTCCTTTAGAAAATTTAGGATTTAGTAATTTAGCAATTATAGGGGATTGAAAATTGTACTGAATATTTATAGTTAGACTATACTGAACATCTAAAGAACAAATCAAATACGGTCAGTTATTGCCCTCAAAAAGACACTAACTAATTTACTTACTTCAGTAATTCGAGGATGGCGAGAACAATATCATTGACATAACAAAAACCTGATGCCTCAGATTTCTTGGCATGATGAAGGCCTCCAGCCCAATTGATTGCAATGTCAGTCTGTTGCCTGTTGAGTTTTACTGCTGCAGCTATGTAGAAGAGGATTTTTTAATTTAAATTGACATGGTAGAAATTATAGTTACAATAAAATTTGTAATAAATTTTAGTTGCAATAAAATTTCACTAAATTGTGATGTAAATTAAATAACTATCAGTGCATCCCAGAAACTTTGGAAAATCTCACCGACTGAACCTCCCGTTGATAACTGACAAAATTCAAACATTCCGTCAAATACAGGACAATCTTCTCCAACATTAACTGCAGAAATAAAAACATTTAAAAAATATTGCTTGCAATTAGAAAAAACATCAACATTAATTACATTTTAAAATATTTTTTTTAAGTGGCAGAACATGTCATTGGGTATGTTCAGATAAAAGTAATAGTACAAGTACCGAGGCAGCCCTGAAATCAATAGTGAAATGGACGGTACCCTGATTTTACCAGATACCCACAACTAATACCATTTCTGCATATAAATAAATCAGAAGTTTGAAGGTTTAAATCATTTTGAGCAAGTATATAATATAGATTGATATGCCTTTCAATACTGAGGCACCAACTTTTGGGTGGCATCTTAAATTGAAGCCTCTTCTACTTTACTGCAAAGAATTTTTCAATGTAATTTTGAGAAAAACTATGGATTATTTTATGCTGGTACACATCACTGTAACAATCATGCAGGATTATATTTTTGATTCCCATACCATGTTTCTTTTTGGAATCAGAGAAAAAAATTCCAATTACATTTTTTCTTACCAATCAGAAACAAAATTGAAGTTACACAATAATGTCACGTAAACCACTGGCAAAGAAGGAAAGAGATGGAAAAAGAAATAATAGGACAACATTGATCTTTTCTACCAAATATCCAATGTTATATGCAAATTTTAAAATTAAACCATGCATACCTTGGTGTGGGTTTATATATTTGTGGGGCTTTAACCCCCCCCCGTAATTACTTAAAAGTTATAATGTATAAAACAAGGTAAATTACGTTCTTACATCTTTGCATCTGTTTGCTGTACTCTGACATGTTATCTGGTCGTATTGACCGCAGAAATTTGACATAGTCATCACTATGGTACTTTGTCATCTCTTCAGTTGTAGCCTTATGTGGTCGCTAGTGAAAAAATTAAAGAAAAACGTATTACATTACTGTCAATTCTCCCTTATTCCCCACGTTTACAGATTTATAAAAAAAACAAGAACTAACTTACATAAATTTCCATCTTTCGGTATAAACCATAATTCAGCAACAGATTATGAGTCATACGGATTCGATGTGGTTTCATGGGGTGCCCCTGACCATAATAGTAGTTTCCGATGTCACCTAGTGAGAATTAAAATATAAAGTATTCAGGATTAAAAAATGCAATTGTGCAGGCATAATTAAATTTCAGCCATTTAACAAGACTTCATCAATTAAATCCTGACGAAACATTCATGCAAATATCAATACCAAAGAAAAGTCTAAAGAAGTTATTAAAATATTTGCTGAGGCCCCATTATATCAACAGCAAGTCACATGTGGCAATTTGCAAATATGAATACGATGAACATTATGTGTGGGAACATAGACAATTTTGACCAACCTTAGACAATACCAGAAAAAAACACCTACTTGTTGTGAGACGAATAAACATATTATTGTTTAAACTTTCATAATTAGATAATGAAGCTTCCATCCCATTATTCAGCTCTAAACTTATGTCAGAAGAGTTCACATAAAACCAAATGTAACTTCACTGTTAAAATTAAGTTTAAGAGTCAACACCAGTTCCATCAGAAGAAAAAGATTGTTTAAAGAGAAAAATAAAGGAACCTTCATTGTTTGTTTTTGATTGCTTACAACCACTCCTTTCTACAAAGCAGTCTACAACATTAGACTGTTGAGAACAAAGACTGTAGAAGACAAAGGCTGGAATCTGGAACAAACGCCTTCAGAAATCAGTGGGTCAATCAGCATCTGTGGTGGCAAAAGATGCAAGTTTTGGGTTGAGACCCTTCATCAGAACTAAGAGATCAGATAGATAATTTATAACAGTCATGAGGGAGGGAAGATACAGAGGCTCCCATCCCTTCTCTACCTGGTTGCATCTGCCCATCACCCCTTCGCATCAGGTTCTACCTATCACTTACCAGTCACTGCCACACCCCTCCTTCGTACTTTCCTTTTCCTTCTCAGTCCAATGAGGGTCGTGACCTGAAATTTCAACATACACCTTTTGCCTCCACAGATATTGATTAATATGCTGAGTTCTTCCAGCATTCTGCTTTTTTTTAAAATAACATAGTATTGCAACTCACCAAAGCTAATGAAATCTACAAAAAACTTTTCTTAAACTCCAAAGATTAATCTGTTCAATCCTTTCAGGGCAAGAAAATGAAGCCTCCTTAAAACGAGTGAATTCTCCACAACAGAATGATTAAAAAAGAACCTCGTATCATCAGAATTCTAAAACAAGATTTTCCCTACTGCTAAAATATCAATCAGTGAAACATCATCCATCATTGTCTTGTTCAATGTTCATTCACAATGGTTTACAAACATTTGTATTCAAAAATCTCTTTACATTAATCTAACTTTTCCCATTTTGAAACTGTATCTACTCACTTTAATTGTGTTAATCAACACAATGATAATTACTTTTGCTGAATCTATTTTACACTATATGGGAAAACTTCGCTTCAAATACACCCACTGAAATTCATTTGCTTTATACGCATTAAAAAACCTGGTTAGGTCTATAAGTGGCGGAAGTGGCGGCGCTGAACGGCTGCGGCTCGCTAGCAGTCTGTTCGTCTTTTTTCCTTTTTTTTTTGTTGTGTGTCGGTGTTGGGATGGTTTTTGTATTTTTTTTTCGTTGTGTATGTGTGGGGGGTGGTGGTGTGGGTGGGGGGTGGCGGGGGAAACTTTTCTCTTCCTCACGGCGCGGGGTGCGGCTCGGCTGCGGGGCCTAACATCGCCCAGTGCGGCTCGGCCGCTGGACTTTACATCGCCCGGTGCGGCTTGGCCGCTGGAATTAACAGTGCCCGGTGCGGCTCGGCCGCGGGACTTTTCATCGCCCGGTGCGGATCGGCCGCGGGACTTTACATCGCTGGTGCGGCTTGGCCGCTGGACTTAACAGTGCCCGGTGCAGCTCGGCCGCGGGACTTAACATCGCCCGGTGCGGCTCGGCTGCGGGACTTTACATCGCCCGGTGCGGCTCGGCCGCGGGACTTTACATCGCCCGGTGCAGCTCGGCCGCGGGACTTTTCATCGCTGGTGCGGCTCGGCCGCGGGACTTAACATCGCATGGTGCGGCTCGGCCACGGGACTTAGCTGCGCAAGGCTTGGTCGCGGGGCCTTTCATCGCCCGGCTCGGCCGCGAGACGTTTCAGCGCCTGGTGCGATTCGGCTGCGGGGACTTCCATCCCCTTGCGGGGACTGTGCGGGTCGGTCGGGGACGAGCTGTCTGTCCGTGGGCGTGGGGAAGAGAGTGGAAGTTTTGTTGCCTCCATCACAGTGAGGGGGTGTTTGGAGTCACTGTGATGGACGTTTGTGTTGGGGCTATGTGTCTTGTGTTCTTTTTTTCTATGACTGCTATGTAGTTTCGTTCAGTACTTCGGTACCGAATGACAAATAAAGCTCTGTTATACTGTTATACTGTTATAATGTATCGTTTTGTTTTTTTAAAACCATCTCTCCTCTTTCTGTAGAAACAAGGAACTGCAAATGCTGTTTTACAAAAAAGGACACAAAGTGCTGGTGTAACTCAGCAGTTCAGGTAGCATCTCTGGATTTGTGGAGAACATGGACAGGCGATGTTCCGGGTCAGGACAAGGGTCCCAACAGGAAACTTTACCTATCCATGTTCGCTACAGATGCTGCCTGACCCACTGAGCTTCTCCAACAATTTGTCACTTTCTGGCTTTATTTCACCAAAGGCAACTTTATAAAAAACCTTTAACTCATCCACAACCTAGTCAATGCTAGTATATATGACCTAGTATAATTATGCTGCCAAACTATAAAGCAACATACACACTAATCAAAGTAATTTATTTTGACATAGCACTCAAACTACTAGTGTGATTTTTAGTTGAAACTTAGTGAAAGATTATTTTATCTCATAAACTTCTGATTTTATCAATAGATAGCCCTTCATTAGGTTCCCACTTCAAAATGTTTACATATGTCACACATTAAAATCCATCTACCTCACTAAAGTTAAATTATTTAGTAATAATCTCTAATATTTATCCTTCAGCTTCACAGTAGCGACACATGTACCCTGTTTTTTCCTCGAGTCAGTCATACAGCATGGAAACAGGCTCACTGGCCCAACTCGTCCATACCAACCAAGATACCCCATCTAAGCTAGACCCATTTGGCGCATATTCCTCTAAACCTTTCCGATCCATGTAACCATGTAACTGATTTAAACTGTCGTTTAAATCCTGTTATAGTATCTGCTTCAATCTGGCAGATCGTTCCATATACCTACCACCCACTGAGTGAAAACGTTGCTCCTCAGATTCCTATTGATGCTTTCCCCTCTTATCTTAAACTAATGTTCTCTGGTTCATGTTTCCCTTACTCTGGGATAAAGATTCTGTGCATTCAGCTCGTCAATTCCCCTCATGATTTTATACACCTCGAGAAGATCACCCCTCCGCCTCCTATGCTCCAAGAAATAACATCCTAGCCTGCCCAACACCTCCTTTTAGCTCAAGTCCTCGAGTCCTAGCAACATCCTCATAAATCTTCTCTGCACTCTTTCCAGTTTAATGACATCCTTCCTATAGTAGGGTCACCAAAACTGCACACAATATTCCAAGTACAGCCTCATCAACGTCTGGTACAACTGTAACATAATGTCCCAACTTTTATACGCAACATCCTGAATGATGAAAGCCAATACCCAAAGCCTTGTTTACCATCTATTGACTTCCCAAAACATAACTCCTCAATATTAATTGCATTAAACTATGTTAGTCATTCCTCAGCCTACTTACCCAGCTGATCAAGATCTTACTGCAATTGTTTGATAACCATCTTCACTGTCTATGACCTACTTTAGTGCCTACTGCAAATTTTGTAATCATGCCATATACATTCTCAACTAATGAATCAATATAACCCAACACTGATCTTCGAGGCACACAACTAGTCCCAAGCTTCCAGTTTGAAAACTAACCTTCCGCCACCTACACTCTGCTTTCCTGCTAATGTTTTCAATGATCACATCTTGCACTCAGCTGCCTCCCATGCATTGCATCATACACATCCCACTTCTCACACTTTATAAATCAGTGACCTTCCCTAGATTGTTTTCTTCCTCCAGCAACGCCATTCCCTCCCGAGATCACGCTGGCCTTCATAGCACCCACCTGTTTTCTGTAATCTCATCCAAGGAGCTAGCCCCAAACCCTGCAAACAAGTTTCAAATTAGTTTAAGTTTAATATTTTCAGAAGCCTCAGAAAATGTTTTTGCCCAGTACTCGTACCAAGGTAAATGCATAGAGATTACAAAAGGTGGAAGGGAAATTAAACAGTTGAATTCTCAAAAAGTTATTTTTGTTGCTTTGAATTGGCAAATATATTTGAATTGCATTCACATGTAAATTTCCTTAAATTACATAAATTTAAGAGTCTATGAACTGGAGAGAGAAAAAAATAATCAATAAATAATCATTGTATAGCAAAGAGTGAACCACAATAGTGATTATACTGAGGTGTAGTTCATCTTAAAATGTGATATGCTCACACCATCCCATTTAGCTAGTATATCAGAATAATAAACCTGAGCAAAGGCAAAATATATAATATTGATAAATAACCAAGATCTAATTACACTGATTTAGTTCTGCTTGTGAAAAGTAATGCTGTGTCCATATTTTAAATAAAAATTCAACTCTCAATGATGAACGGTACCCAAACCAAATAAAGTATAGCAAACAATGTAAAAATGTGTTTTTCCAGGAGCCAAATTACACTGGAACAGTTGCTTGACATAAAGAGATACAGTGCCCTCCATAATGTTTGGGACCTGACCAATTACAAATGCCTGTGAAGCCATGTGTTCCAAACATTATGGTGCCCTGAAATGGGGGACTATGTATAAACACAGCTGTAATTTCTACATGGTGAAACCAAAATGTATAAAAATGGCCTTTAATAAAATCTGACAATGTACACTTTAAACACATGTGATTTTTTTCTATTACAAATCTCAAATTGTGGAAACAGAGGCAAATAAATAAATGATGGGTCTTTGTCCCCAACATTATGGAGGGCACTGTAACATCACCCATTCCTTCTCTCCAGAGATGCTGCCTGTTCCACTGAGTTACTCCAGCATTTTGTGTCTACATTTCAAGAGATATGAAATGGCAACGAAGAAAAGCTCAAATGTAAATGATTGTTGGCATGGACTTGGTGGGTTGAAGGGCCTGTTTCCACGCCCTTTGTCTCTATGTAACACAAAAGGCTTCACTATCAATCTTGAACCAAGGAGCAAAATAAGAAAGTTAGTTAAGTAGCAGGAACAGAGAGCAGTATTAAAAAGCTGTTTTTCAAACTGGATGTGTGGAGTTCTTCAAGGTTTGGTATTAGGATTACTTGTATACATTAATGTCAGCCTTGAAAACAAAGAGGGTAATTTCTACATTTGCAACAATACAATACACCAAGATGTAGTAAACTGAGAGAGGATAGTAGGACCCTTCTCAAGAACAGAGAATACTGGTGGAATGGATGGATATGTGGTAGATGAAATTTAATGCTAGGAAATGTTAAGTGTTACATTTTGGTAGGTAGAACAAGAGGTGATATAAACTGTAGGACACACTTCTAAAAAGGTACAAGATGGAGAAGCACAGTTCATTGAAGGTGCAAGGCATTCGGAGAAAGCAGATGGGATCTGGGTTTGTAAATTAAGGTGATGCAAGCACAAGGAATTTATGATGAGCTTTTTTTGTGTTTAGGCCATGGAGTACTGTATCTATTTCTGGATGACAAATATTATGAAAGATGAAAAGGGTTTACAGAGTGCAGATTTGATGTACCAGGGAAGGATGAGGGATTTTAGTTTTTTAATTTGGCTGGAGATACTGGGATTAGTCCAATTATAATTTTTCAAAGATATTTTGACATGTACATGAATTGAAAAGGTTCAATAGGATGTGGGCCAAATGGAATGAGTTCAGGTATGCCCCAGGACCCCATGGATGAGTTGAGCTGAATGGTCTGTTTCCATGTGGTGCTGAGGAAGGCTGTCTAGCGAGGAAGTTCAAACCACATTGGACAGAGATGATAATATTGCAGATGATTGTGTAACTTTTGGAGCAGATCTGTATGTACAGGGCTGTTGTTTACAAAGTTACTAAGACGGATCCACTCTGCTGCGATGTGGAGACTGTTCTTAAAAGAGTTTTCAAAAACCCGCAAGAGATGTCACAGTAGGTATGGATTTACTGTTATAAGACTAATGCAGGGTGGACAGCATACAGCAAGCTGAAAACAGGCAAGCTGAATCCAGAGCATTGGAGATAAATCCGGGGGAGGTGGGGGCCTCAAGGAAGTTATTTTCTTACTTATTAGATGACGGCAAGTAAAACTATATGGAAGTCTGCATTTAAAGTAGAAGACAAAGTCTTCAGAAATTAAAATGGAAGCTCCAGCAATTCATTTCACGGTATCTAAATAAGGTGCCAAATATAACATATAATTGTAGAAGTTGACAAGTGCTATTGGTTTCTCGTATCAGTCAAAGTTAGAAAAATGTAACATGAAATAGTTATGATTAGGTTTCATGATTTGAGGTATCTGTGTTAAAGAAACTGTTGTTTAAGTGGATACAAAATGTGATAAGTGCAGCTCAGAAAGGAATAGTATGGAATTGAGAGGGCCAAAAGACTTGAGTATAGTTTGGGTACTGTATGGTTTCTATATTTCCTTGCAACAAAGACGCAATCACTTAGTTCACTGAGTCCATGCTAGCTCCCACACCAATCCCATTCCCCAACTAATTGCCCCTGAAGTTTATATTCCCCAAATTCCCAAGAATTCTACCAGGTACTTACAGCAGGGCAACTTACTAGGAACCTGAAGATACACAAAATGCTGGAGTACCTCAGCGGGACAGACAGTATCTCTGGAGAAAAGTAATGGGTAACGTTTCAGGTCAATGGAATGTTGGCCTTCGTAACAAGAGGAGTTGAGTATAGGAGCAAAGAGGTCCTTCTACAGTTGTACCGGGCCCTGGTGAAACCGCACCTGGAGTACTGTGTGCAGTTTTGGTCTCCAAATTTGAGGAAGGATATTCTTGCTATGGAGGGCGTGCAGCGTAGGTTCACTAGGTTAATTCCCGGAATGGCGGGACTGTCGTATGTTGAAAGGCTGGAGCGATTGGGCTTGTATACACTGGAATTTAGAAGGATGAGGGGGGATCTTATTGAAACATATAAGATAATTAGGGGATTGGACACATTAGAGGCAGGAAACATGTTCCCAATGTTGGGGGAGTCCAGAACAAGGGGCCACAGTTTAAGAATAAGGGGTAGGCCATTTAGAACGGAGATGAGGAAGAACTTTTTCAGTCAGAGAGTGGTGAAGGTGTGGAATTCTCTGCCTCAGAAGGCAGTGGAGGCCAGTTCGTTGGATGCTTTCAAGAGAGAGCTGGATAGAGCTCTTAAGTATAGCGGAGTGAGGGGGTATGGGGAGAAGGCAGGAACGGGGTACTGATGGAGAGTGATCAGCCATGATCGCATTGAATGGCGGTGCTGGCTCGAAGGGCTGAATGGCCTACTCCTGCACCTATTGTCTATTGTCTATTGTCAAGACCCTTCTTCGGACTCCAGCATTTTGTGTCTATCTTCAGTGTAAACCAGCATCTGTAGTTCCTTCCTACACATTACTAAGAACTTGCTTATTTTTGGTTCAGTCTGAAGAAGGGTCTCGACCCGAAACGTCACCCATTCCTTCTCTCCAGAGATGCTGCCTGTCCCGCTGTGTTATTCCAGCATTTTGTGTCTACCTGCTTATCTTTGGGTCGTGGAAGGAAACTGGAGGAAATAGGAAGCAGCAATACTACTACTGCACCACTGAACTAACCTAGATTTACAACCTGTTGGTTTTAGTTCTTAAGGGTCAACATTGTAGGATGTGAGGTTAAGTTTTTTGTTAGAACATAGAAACATAGAAAATAGGTGCAGGAGTAGGCCATTCGGCCCTTCGAGCCTGCACCGCCATTCAATATGATCATGGCTGATCATCCAGCTCAGTAACCTGTACCTGCCTTCTCTCCATACCCCCTGATCCCTTTAGCCACAAGGGCCACATCTAACTCCCTCTTAAATATAGCCAATGAACTGGCCTCAACTACCTTCTGTGGCAGAGAATTCCACAGACTCACCACTCTCTGTGTGAAGAAATGTTTTCTCATCTCGGTCCTAAAAGACTTCCCCCTTATCCTTAAGCTGTGACCTGAGAATAACATTTTTATAGCAGACACTATTCATAAGGTCATAAGGAATAGGAGTGGAATTAGGCCATTCAGCCCATCAAGTCTACTCTGTCATTCATCTCTCCCACCAGTGGAAACATCTTCTCCACAACCACTTTATCCAAGCCTTTCACTATTCTGTATGTTTCAATGATTCTAAACTCATTCTAAACTGATTGAGAATAATCAGCCATGATCACATTGAATGGTGGTGCTGGCTCGAAGGGCCGAATGGCCTACTCCTGCACCTATTGTCTATTGTCAAGCGAAGAGGACCAGTGCCGAAAAAAAGCTCATCATCGGTGCTAGAACACCCGTTATTTGCAATATATATTTAAGATTTAGACGAGGGATTTAAATGCAACATCTCTAAGTTTGCACATGACACAAAGCTGGGTGGCACTGTGAGTTGTGAGGAGGATGCTATGAGGCTGCAGGGTGACTTGGATAGGTTGGGCGAGTGAGCAGGTGCGGTATAATGTGGATAAATGTGAGGTTATTCACTTTGGTGACAAGAACAAGGTGGCAGATTACTATCTGAATGGTAGACACAAAATGCTGGAGTAACTCAGTGGGACAGGCAGCATCTCTGGAGAGAAGGAATGGGTGACGTTTTGGGTCGAGACCCTTCTTCAGACTGATGTCAGGAGAGTGGACGGGACAAAGATAGAATGTAGTCGGAGACAGTAATTATCTGAATGGTGTCATATTAGGAAAAGGGAAGGTGCAACAAAACTGGTGTGTCCTTGGACATCAGTCGCTGAAAGTAAACATGCAGGCAGTGAAGAAAGCAAATGACATGTTGGCCTTCATAGCGAGAGGTTTTGAGTATAGGAGCAAGGAGGTCCTACTGCAGTTGTACAGGGCCCTGGTGAGACCACACCTGGAGTATTATGTGCAGTTTTGGTCTCCTAATTTGAGGAAGGACATTCTTGTATTGTGGGAGTGCAGCAGAGGTTCACCAGGTTAATTCCTGGGACTGACATATGATAGACAATAGACAATAGACAATAGGTGCAGGAGTAGGCCATTCAGCCCTTCGAGCCAGCACCGCCATTCAATGCGATCATGGCTGATCACTCTCAATCAGTACCCCGTTCCTGCCTTCTCCCCATACCCCCTCACTCCGCTATCCTTAAGAGCTCTATCCAGCTCTCTCTTGAAAGCATCCAACGAACTGGCCTCCACTGCCTTCTGAGGCAGAGAATTCCACACCTTCACCACCCTCTGACTGAAAAAGTTCTTCCTCATCTCCGTTCTAAATGGCCTACCCCTTATTCTCAAACTGTGGCCCCTTGTTCTGGACTCCCCCAACATTGGGAACATGTTATCTGCCTCTAATGTGTCCAATCCCCTAATTATCTTATATGTTTCAATAAGATCCCCCCTCATCCTTCTAAATTCCAGTGTATACAAGCCCAATCGCTCCAGCCTTTCAACATACGACAGTCCCGCCATTCCGGGAATTAACCTAGTGAACCTACGCTGCACGCCCTCCATAGCAAGAATATCCTTCCTCAAATTTGGAGACCAAAACTGCACACAGTACTCCAGGTGCGGTCTCACCAGGGCCCGGTACAACTGTAGAAGGACCTCTTTGCTCCTATACTCAACTCCTCTTGTTACGAAGGCCAACATTCCATTGGCTTTCTTCACTGCCTGCTGAACCTGCATGCTTCCTTTCATTGACTGATGCACTAGGACACCCAGATCTCGTTGAACTCCCCCTCCTCCTAACTTGACACCATTCAGATAATAATCTGCCTTTCTATTCTTACTTCCAAAGTGAATAACCTCACACTTACCTACATTAAACTGCATCTGCCATGTATCCGCCCACTCACACAACCTGTCCAAGTCACCCTGCAGCCTTATTGCATCTTCCTCACAATTCACACTACCCCCCAACTTAGTATCATCTGCAAATTTGCTAATGGTACTTTTAATCCCTTCGTCTAAGTCATTAATGTATATCGTAAATAGCTGGGGTCCCAGCACCGAACCTTGCGGTACCCCACTGGTCACTGCCTGCCATTCCGAAAGGGACCCATTTATCCCCACTCTTTGCTTTCTGTCTGTCAACCAATTTTCTATCCATGATGAAAGAATGGGTCAACTGGGCTTGTATTCACTGGAATTTAGAAGGATGAGAGGGGATTTTATAGAAATATATAAAATTCTTAAGGGATTGGACAGGCTAAATGCAGGAAAAATGTTCCAAATGTTGGGGGAGTCCAGAACCAGGGGTTACAGTTTAAGAATAACGGGTAGGTCATTTAGGACCGAGATGAGGAAAAACTTTTTCACCCAGAGAGTTGTGAATCTGTGGAATTCTCTGCCACGGAATGCAGTGGAGGCCAATTCACTGGATGTTTTCAAGAGAGTTAGATACAGCTCTCAGGGCTAAAGGAATCGGGGGATATGGGGAAACAGCAGGAACGGGGTACTGATTTTGGACAATCAGCCATGATCATATTGAATGGCGGTGCTGGCTTGAAGGACTGAAAGGCCTACTCCTGCACCTATTTTCTATGTTTCTATGTAACCTACTCATTCCTGGGATCAATTCTTGTACACCTCCTCTGGACCCTCTCCAGAGCCAGCACATCCTTTCTCAGATATGGTGCCCAATATTGCTCACAATTTTGCTCACTATTGTAGGTTTGGAGCTGATGTCTGCCATTTATTTGCCTTGATAAGCAGTAGTACCATAGATCTCACTGATGCAACAGATCTATGATATTGTGTTCCATTAAGGCGTAACTCATAAATGCAAATTGTCCGTTAAAGTTTTGTCAGGAAAGGGAATATCATAAAACAAAAATTCCACTGAATAGAATAAACTTGTACATAGAAAATATGACATTAGGGTGGGGGAGAGATGAGGAAGTTGCTTATACCTTAATGACCTAAAATTGGAGTCCAAAATTCATACCATTAAGCTACTCGAACAGAATACGAGGTGCTGTTTGTCCAGTTTCTGCGTGTGGCCTCACCATGGCAACGCAGGCAGCCCAGGGCAGAAAGGTCAGTATGTGAATGGGATGGGGAATTAAAATGGTGAGCTGCTAGAAGATCCAGATGGCCTTGGCAGACCAAAGAAAAGTTTTTAGCCAAACGATTGCCAAGTCTACGCTAGGTCTCACCCATGTACAAGGGTCCACATCAGGAACACCGAATGCAGTAGATAAGTTTAGAGGAGATGCATGTGAACCTATCTCACCTGGAATGACTACCGCAGTCTCTGGATAGATATAAAAGAGGCACAGGGACAGGTGTTACATCTCCTGTGGTTGCAGGGGAAGCTGGGGAAGGAATGGTTTGGGTGGACGAGTGAGCCAAGGAGTTGTGGAGGGAGCGGTTTCTGGGGAAAGGAGCAAGATGTGGGGATGGATGGAAAGATGGGATCATATAGAAGGTGGCAGAAGTACTACTTTTATCCTTATCTCGCACCTTTTGTCTTTTCATCTCTGGCCTTTTATAATAATAATAATAATAATAATGCATTACATTTATATAGCGCTTTTCATATACTCAAAGACGCTTTACAGGGATTTAGAGAACATAGGGAAGTGAATAAATAGATAAATAAGTAAACGAACAGAGAAAGGAGACAGAAGGTGAGGTGACCTTCAGTGGTTGAAGGCAGTACTGAACAGGTGAGACTTCAGTGATGTTTTGAATGTGGTGAGTGTGGAGGAGTCTCTGACGGTTTGGGGTAGTGAGTTCCATAGGGTGGGAGCAGCGATGGAGAAAGCCCTGTCCCCCCAGGATCTGAGTTTGGTCCGGATGTGGGGGGATAGGAGATTGGCAGCAGCAGAGCGGAGGGTGCAGGTGGGAGTGTGCCTGTGGAGGAGGTCGGTCAGGTAGGATGGGGCCAGGTTATGGAGGGCTTTGTAGGTCATGAGGAGGATTTTGTACTGGATTCTCTGGGGGATGGGGAGCCAGTGGAGTTTGTAAAGGACGGGGGTGATATGGTCACGGATCGGGGTGTGGGTGAGTAGACGGGCAGCGGAGTTTTGAATGTATTGAAGTTTACTGATGATTTTTGAGGGTGCGCCATAGAGGAGGCTGTTGCAGTAGTCCAGACGGGAGGTGATGATTATACAATCATCTACCAGTCAAAACACCTACATCCATCCAGCACAACATACTTTGTCCTACTCGTCCTCTCTTCCAGCTTTCTCTTCCCCATCCCAATCAGTCTGAAGGGACCCGGCCCAATAAGTCACCTATCCATCCATGATCCCCAGAGAAACTGCTGAGTTCCTCCAACACTTTGTGTCTTGTTTTGTAGCCCAGCGCCAACACATAAACCTGGAGTAACTCAGCATTGGAGTATCTCCAGAGCGAGGGACAGAAGGGGCATCTCTGGAGAGAAGGAAACGACCCTTCTTCAGACCCTCCATTAATTTCCTTCTCTCCAGAGACGACGCCGCCTGTCAGGGCCGAGTTACTCCAGCATTTTGTGTCTTATTTTTGGTGTAAACCAGCATCTGCAGTTCCTTCCTACTACATCCCGCCAGCCCGGCCAGCAGACCCGGCCCAGCCCGGCCCCGGCCCCGGAGAGGATGCAGCAGCCGAGATGGGCCCACACGGAATGTGTAGGAAGGGGCTGCAGCTGCTGGTTCACATCCCCATCGCATCGCGGCCCGGACTCGTGTGTCCGTCCCCCCCCCACCCCAACCCCCACCCCACTCCCCACTCGGGAGGGCGAGCGGCGGGTCCCCCCCGGGGGGGGGGGGGGGGCTCTTCCCCACCCTCTCCCCACCCGGCCGCGGAGCAGCTGCGGTCGCCGGGCCCGGGCCCAGGCCCAGGTAGGGCCGCTCTTACCGTCGTAGTAATAACACACTTTCTTCCTGCTGGTGGCGGTGGCGATGGCGATGGCGGCGGCCCCTGTAGCGAGCGCCATGACAGCAGCAGCGGCGGAGCTAGCGGCCGCCCGGGGAGAGAGAGAGAGAGAGAGATGGAGAGATAGAGATAGAGAGAGGGAGAGACAAAGAGAGGATGCAGGCAGAAACAACTCTCAACCACCCGCCCTGCACCGACAGACACGACCCGGAACAAAAACACCCTCTGATCGTCGCGAAGCACAAAATGCACGGATGCCTGCCACGCCACGATGTTGGGCTGCGGGCAGCGGGCAGCGGGCAGCGGCGGTGAGTGAGTGAGTGCGCCCTCCCTCCTTCCCTCGCTCGCTGGAATTGGGAGAGTCGGACCCCCAGCGGCCGTCAATCAGCGGGGCGGGGGCGGGACGATCTGGGTCTGGGTCTGGTTCTAGATCTGGTTCTGGTTCTGTTTTCTGATTCTGGGTCTGCTTGTGGATCTGGTTCTGGTTGTGGATCTGGGTCTGGATCTGGTTCTGATTCTGGATCTGTTTCTGTTTTCTGGTTCTGGGTCTGCTTGTGGTTCTAGATCTGGGTCTGGATCTGGTTCTGGTTCTGGATCTGGTTCTAGATCTGGTTCTGATTCTGGATCTGGTTCTGTTTTCTGGTTCTGGGTCTGCTTGTGGTTCTAGATCTGGTTCTGGATCTAGATCTGGTTCTGTATCTGGATCTGGATCATAAGTGGTTATCTCGCGCAGGTCGGAATGAGTAAATTTTGAAGTGGGCCTTTTTGACCAAGTTAGAAACATAGAAACATAGGTGCAGGAGGAGGCCATTCGGCCCTTCGAGCCAGCACCACCATTCATTGTGATCATGGCTGATCGTCCACAATCAATAACCTGTGCCTGCCTTCTCCCCATATCCCTTGAATCCACTAGCCCCATAGAGCTCTATCTAACTCTCTCTTAAATCCATCCAGTGATTTGGCTTCCACTGCCCTCTGTGGCAGATAATTCCATAAATTCACAACTCTGGGGGAAAAAGTTTTTTCTCACCTCAGTCTTAAATGGCCTCCCCTTTATTCTTAGACTGTGGCCCCTGGTTCTGGACTCGCCCAACATTGGGAACATTTTTCCTGCATCTAGTTGAGATCTAGTTGCTCAATCCCCTTTTTGAATGACTTAACATCAGGAGCAGCACGTGTGTTGGGTAGTAACACCCCTCAGCTCCGGTGCAGGGGTGGCCGGGCTTACAGCTTGCTGCTAACACACTGATGTGCTGTGCAAGAGGTAGTCCAGGGTTTCATGCTCAAAGAGGCTCCTCACCCTGGCAGAGATTTATAAGCAAGGGATGCCTCAGAAAAGCAGCCAGTATCATCAAAGACCCACAGTATTGTCAGACCCAAGGTGAATGGCTCGATTGCAATCCTGTATTGTCTTTCCACTGAAGTTAGACACAAAATGACTCAGCGGGACAGGCAGCATCTCTGGAGAGAAGGAATGGGTGACGTTTCGGGTCAAGACCCTTCTTCAGACTGAGGTCTGAAGTCTCTTCACACAGAAAAACCAGTCTTTCCGCTGACTGGTTAGCACGCAAAAGCTTTTCACTGTACCTCAGTACACGTGACGCCGAGAGCATGAGGGAAGTTGCCAAAAATATTAATGCTCAAAGTGGTTCCCCACCCTCGAAGAGATTTATAGTAAGGGATACCTCAAAAAAGCAGCAGGTATCGTCAAACACCCATGCCCGCATTAATTGTGGATGGCTCGATTTAAATCATGTATTGTCTTTCCACTGAGGATAGACACAAAATCTCAGTCTGAAGAAGGGTCTCAACCCAAAACATCACCCATTCTTTTTCTCCAGAGATGCTGCCTGACCCGCTGAGTTTCTCCAGCATTTTATGTCTATTCTCGGCGTAAACCAGTATCTGCATTTCCTTCCTACATTGTCTTTCCAGGTTAGTTAGGAAAGCACCAAAAGCTTTTCACTGTACTTCGATACATGTGACAATAAACTCAATTCAAAATTGAAGCTCTAATTTTACTTCTCCCAGTCCATCAAAAATATCAGACCCCCACCATTGACTCTATCTACACTTTATGCTGCCTCAGAAAAGGCGCCAACATAATCAAAGACTTGTTCCACTCTGGTCATTCCTACTTTTCCCTGCTCCTGTTATCCAAATAGTACAGAATCTTGAAACCAGATTCCTTCTCTCCAGAGATGCTGCCTGTCCTGCTGAATTACTCAAGCATTTTGTGTCTATCTTCGATTTAAACCGGCATCTGCAGTTCTTTCCTATACATTATGAACTATATGAGTTGTCTTTGGCTGCATTAAGGACTTTGGGGTTTTTGCACTAATATTGGAGTTATTAATTTATTGCGTTTTTGGGTTTACAAGCGTGTTATGCTGCTGCAAGTAAGAATTTCGTGGTTTCGCTGTTGGTTTATATGAAAATTGAACACTCTTGACTAATAAGGCATTAGTTTCGGCCCTTCGAGCCTGCACCGCCATTCAATATGATCATGGCTGATCATCCAGCTCAGTAACCTGTACCTGCCTTCTCTCCATACCCCCTGATCCCTTTAGCCACAAGGGCCACATCTAACTCCCTCTTAAATATAGTTTGAAAAGTCTGGGAGCAGAGCAAGGACGCCCGTTGGCTGAGAAGAAAAGTAAGTGCTAATTACAGTGGAAAAGACAGTTTAAAAAGAGCGCCAAAAGGACGCTAGTAGTCAGTTTGAAAAGTCCGGGAGCAGAGCAAGGACGCCCGTTGGCTGAGAAGAAAAGTAAGTGCTGATTACAGTGGAAAAGGCAGTTTAAAAAGAGCGCCAAAAGGACGCTAGTAGTCAGTTTGAAAAGTCCGGGAGCAGAGCAAGGACACCCGTTGGCTGAGAAGAAAAGTGAGTGCTAATTACAGTGAGAAGTCAGGTAAATTGGACAATCAGGCAATTTAATTGGTGATATAAGCAAGACTTGCAAAAGGGTGCAGCCCTGTTCAAGTGCAGCCCAGTGAGAAAAGTGCGAGTCTTTGGCTGCGAGTCTTCGGCGAGGAGGCTGAGGTGAGGAGGATACAATTGTTTTAAGCCAGAACTGGTTATAGACACAAGGTAATGGCGGAAAGGTTGGTGCAGTGTGTTTCCTGCAGGATGTGGGAAGACAGGGACGTCGCTGGAGCTTCTGGGAGCTACACCTGCAAGAACTGTGTCCAGGTGCAGCTCCTGAAGGGACGTGTGGTGGAGTTGGAGAGGCAGTTGAATGACCTCAGGGCCATCCGGGAATGCGAGAGTTTCCTCGACAGGACCTATTGTGAGGCTGTCAGGCCAAGGGTCCAGGTCGAGCGAAGGTGGGAGACTGTTTCAGGGGGGAGTGGACGAGGACTACAGGAGACCCCAGTGGCTGTGCCTATTGCAAATAGGTATACCCTCTTGGGAACTGTCGGGGCAGAAGACGTTTCCAGTCCGAGTGGCGGACCTGTTGGCAAGGATACTCGACAGGGGAGACCGAAGTCAGGAAGAGCCGTAGTGGTCGGTGACTCCATCGTCCGAGGGACGGACAGAAGATTCTGTGGCAGCAGGAGGGACTTGAGGATGGTCTGTTGCCTCCCTGGTGCCAGGGTTCAACACATCACGGACCGGCTTCAGAAAATCCTAGTGAGGGAAGGCGATCAACCTGAAGTCGTTGTGCATGTGGGCACGAATGACGTCGGGCGGAAGAGGAAGGAGGTGCTACAGCGGGAGTTTAGAGAGTTGGGAAAAACACTGAGAAGTAGGACGTCGAAGGTGGTTATCTCTGGACTGCTACCGGTACCTCGTGCTGGTGAGGCCAGGAACAGAGAGATAGAGGGTATGAATTTATGGCTGAGGGGCTGGTGCAGAGAGCAGGGATTTAGATTTCTGGACCACTGGGATCTCTTCTGGGCTAGGGGTGACTTGTACAAAAGGGACGGGTTACATCTTAACAGCAGGGGGACAAACATTCTGGCAGGCAGGTTTGCTAGTGTGACACCTGTGGCTTTAAACTAAGTAGTGGGGGGGAGGGGTTAACAAATTGTGAATATGAAGATGAGGTAAAAGGGAATACAGGAGATATTGCAAAAGACTCTCGGAAGAATGGGAACAGAAGTTCTAGAGGGGAAAAGAAATTAAGGGCAGGGCCAATTGTGACCGATGTGAGAGGAGGTAAATACAGAAGTTAAAGTGTTGTACTTAAATGCGCGTAGTATAAAAAATAAAGTGGATGAGCTTGAGGCTCAGTTAGTCATGGGCAAGTATGATGTTGTAGGGATCACTGAGACATGGCTACAAGAGGACCAGGGCTGGGATACACAACGTATAGAAAAGACAGACAGGTGGGCAGAGGGGGTGGGGTTGCTCTGATGGTAAGGAATGATATTCATTCCCTTGCAAGGGGTGACATAGAATCAGGAGATGTTGAATCAGTATGGATAGAAATGAGAAATTGTAAGGGTAAAATGACCCTAATGGGAGTTATCTACAGGCCCCCAAACAGTAGCCTCGACATAGGGTGCAAGTTGAATCAGGAGATAAAATTGGCGTGTCAAAAATGTAATGCTACGGTGGTTATGGGAGATTTCAACATGCAGGTCGACTGGGAAAATCAGGTTGGAAATGGACCCCAGGAAAGAGAGTTTGTAGAGTGCCTTCGAGATGGATTCTTAGAACAGCTTGTACTGGAGCCTACCAGGGAGAAGGCAATTCTGGATTTAGTGTTGTGTAATGATCCTGATCTGATAAGGGGACTAGAGGTAAAAGAGCCATTAGGAGGCAGTGATCACAACATGATAAGTTTTACTCTGCAAATGGAAAGGCAGAAGGGAAAATCGGAAGTGTTAGTATTACAGTATAGCAAAGGGGATTAGAGGCATGAGGCAGGAGCTGGCCAAAATTGACTGGAAGGAGGCCCTAGCAGGGAAGACGGTAGAACAGCAATGGCAGGTATTCCTGGGAATAATGCAGAGGTTGCAGGATCAATTTATTCCAGAGGTGGAAAGACTCTAAGGGGAGTAAGAGACACCTGTGGCTGACAAGGGAAGTCAGGGACAGCATAAAAATTAAGGAGAGGAAGTATAACATAGCAAAGAAGAGTGGGAAGACAGAGGATTGGGACTCTTTTAAAGAGCAACAAAAGTTAACTAAAAAGGCAATACGGGGAGAAAAGATGAGGTACGAGGGTAAACTAGCCAATAATATAAAGGAGGATAGCAAAAGTATTTTTAGGTACGTGAAGAGGAAAAAAATAGTCAAGGCAAATGTGGGTCCCTTGAAGACAGAAGCAGGGGAATTTATTATGGGGAACAAAGAAATGGCAGACGAGTTAAACCGTTACTTTGGATCTGTCTTCACTGAGGAAGATACACACAATCTCCCAAATGTTCTAGGGGCCGGAGAACCTAGGTTGATGGAGGAACTGAAGGAAATCCACATTAGGCAGGAAATGGTTTTGGGTAGACTGATGGGACTGAAGGCTGATAAATCCCCAGGGCCTGATGGTCTGCATCCCAGGGCACTTAAGGAGGTGGCTCTAGAAATAGTGGAAGCATTGGAGATCATTTTTCAATGTTCTATAGATTCAGGATCAGTTCCGGTGGATTGGAGGATAGCAAATGTTATCCCACTTTTTAAGAAAGGAGGGAGAGAGAAAACGGGTAATTATAGACCAGTTAGTCTGACATCAGTGGTGGGGAAGATGCTGGAGTCAATTATAAAAGACGAAATTGCTGAGCATTTGGATAGCAGTAACGGGATCATTCCGAGTCAGCATGGATTTACGAAGGGGAAATCATGCTTGACAAATCTACTGGAATATTTTGAGGATGTAACTAGGAAAATTGACAGGGGAGAGTCAGTGGATGTGGTGTACCTCGACTTTCAGAAAGCCTTCGACATAGGAGATTAGTGGGCAAAATTAGGGCACATGGTATTGGGGGTAGGGTACTGACATGGATAGAAAATTGGTTGACAGACAGAAAGCAAAGAGTAGGGATAAATGGGTCCCTTTCGGAATGGCAGGCAGTGACCAGTGGGGTACCGCAAGGTTCGGTGCTGGGACCCCAGCTATTTACGATATACATTAATGACTTAGACGAAGGGATTAAAAGTACCATTAGCAAATTTGCAGATGATACTAAACTGGGGGGTAGTGTGAATTGTGAGGAAGATGCAATAAGGCTGCAGGGTGACTTGGACAGATTGTGTGAGTGGGCGGATACATGGCAGATGCAGTTTAATGTAGATAAGTGTGAGGTTATTCACTTTGGAAGTAAGAATAGAAAGGCAGATTATTATCTGAATGGTGTCAAGTTAGGAGGAGGGGGAGTTCAACGAGATCTGGGTGTCCTAGTGCATCAGTCAATGAAAGGAAGCATGCAGGTACAGCAGGCAGTGAAGAAAGCCAATGGAATGTTGGCCTTCGTAACAAGAGGAGTTGAGTATAGGAGCAAAGAGGTCCTTCTACATTTGTACCGGGCCCTGGTGAGACCGCACCTGGAGTACTGTGTGCAGTTTTGGCCTCCAAATTTGAGGAAGGATATTCTTGCTATGGAGGGCGTGCAGCGTAGGTTCACTAGGTTAATTCCCGGAATGGCGGGACTGTCGTACGTTGAAAGGCTGGAGCGATTGGGCTTGTATACACTGGAATTTAGAAGGATGAGGGGGGATCTTATTGAAACATATAAGATAATTAGGGGATTGGACACATTAGAGGCAGGAAACATGTTCCCAATGTTGGGGGAGTCCAGAACAAGGGGCCACAGTTTAAGAATAAGGGGTAGGCCATTTAGAACGGAGATGAGGAAGAACTTTTTCAGTCAGAGAGTGGTGAAGGTGTGGAATTCTCTGCCTCAGAAGGCAGTGGAGGCCAGTTCGTTGGATGCTTTCAAGAGAGAGCTGGATAGAGCTCTTAAGGATAGCGGAGTGAGGGGGTATGGGAGAAGGCAGGAACGGGGTACTGATTGAGAGTGATCAGCCATGATCGCATTGAATGGCGGTGCTGGCTCGAAGGGCTGAATGGCCTACTCCTGCACCTATTGTCTATTGTCTATTGTCTATTGCCAATGAACTGGCCTCAACTACCTTCTGTGGCAGAGAATTCCACAGATTCACCACTCTCTGTGTGAAAAAATGTTTTCTCATCTCGGTCCTAAAAGACTTCCCCCTTATCCTTAAGCTGTGACCCCTGGTTCTGGACTTCCCCAACATCGGGAACAACCTTAAGAATTTTATATGTTTCAATAAGATCCCCCCTCAGTCTTCTAAATTCTAGCGAATATAAGCCTAGTCTATCCAGTCTTTCTTCATATGAAAGTCCTGCCATCCCAGGGATCAATCTGGTGAACCTTCTCTGTACTCCCTCTAAGGCTAGAATGTCTTTCCTCAGATTAGGAGACCAAAACTGTACACAATACTCCAGGTGCGGTCTCACCAAGGCCCTGTACAACTGCAGCAGAACCTCCCTGCTCCTATACTCAAATCCTCTTGCTATGAATGCTAACATACCATTCGCTTTCTTCACTGCCTGCTGCACCTGCACGCTTGCTTTCAATGACTGGTGCACCATGACACCCAGGTCACGTTGCATCTCCCCTTTTCCTAATTGGCCACCATTCAGGTAATACTCTGCTTTCCTGTTCTTGCCGCCAAAGTGGATAACCTCACATTTATCCACATTATATTGCATCTGCCATGCATTTGCCCACTCTCCTAATCTATTCAAGTCACTCTGCAGCCTCCTAGCATCCTCCTCGCAGCTAACACTGCCACCCAGCTTTGTGTCATCCGCAAACTTAGAGATATTGTATTCAATTCCCTCGTCCAAATCATTAATATATATTGTAAATAACTGGGGTCCCAGCACTGAGCCTTGCAGTACCCCACTAGTCACTGCCTGCCATTCCGAAAAGGACCTGTTTATACCTACTCTTTGCTTCCTGTCCGCCAACCAATTCTCTATCCACCTCAACACTGAACCCCCAATACCGTGTGCTTTAAGTTTGTACCCCAATCTCCTATGTGTGGCATCGTTTGCAAAAATCTTCTTCCCCAGTCCTGAAAACTGATGAGCAAAGGCAATCATTATCTTGATGAGTCTTTCAATATGGTCTTACATCAGAGGTTGGTCGCTAAGATTCAAGCAGTCACAATGAGAATTACATAGGTTGAGATTTGGATGAATGACAGAAAGCAAAGAATTGGATCAAAACAGACTATTTTGTCAGATTATCAGGCAGTAGTGGGGATCAGTATAGGGCAACAGATAGTCATAATCTATATGAAGGATCAAGCTGAAGGCCGCAAATATCAATTTCGAAGATTACAGATGATACAAAAACTATGTAAGACTGTGACTCGGAATTAAGGCGTAAAGAGACTTCAAGTCGATATGGACATGCTGGATGCGCGGAGAACATTGTAAATGTAAGATAATATTTGAGAATAGTGTTATTTTCTTTACTGCACAAAATAACAAGTTTTAACATTGTAGCATATTGGGTAATGCTGATGTGTAAAGTGGGCACTGTGTTCTTAGAACATAGAACAATGCAGCATAGGAATTCATTCTCTCCAGAGATGCTGCCTAAACCGCTGAGTTACTCCAGCATTTTGTGTCTACCTTTGATTTAAACCAGCATCTGCAGTTCTTTCCTACAGCAGAGGAACACACCTTTCAGCCCACATTTTCTGTGCAGAACATGTTGCCTAGATAAAATAATCTCACATTCTCCACAAATCTATGAAAACTAACTTGCAGGTGCTGCAAGTGATTTGGGAGATAAATGGGTTTTTTTCTCTCTACTGACTACAGTGAATGTCAGCAGGGGTAACCTTCTCAGAATTATGGTTATGCCATTTAGGACAAAAATGAAGAGGTACAGTATTTCATATACTGTAGTTCTGAATCTTTGGATTTTTCCACTGGGCCTTTGGAGGCTCAGAACCTGAGCTTATTCCAAGAGAGTGTGATACAGTGGCGCAGAGGTAGAGTTGCTGCCTTACAGCGCCAGAGACCCGGGTCCTCCCTACGGGAGCTCTCTGTTTGTATGTTCTCCCTGTGACCACGTGAGTTTGCTTCGGGTGTCCCAGTTTCTTTCCACATTCCAAAGACCTTGATTCTTGATTAGTACAGATGTCGGGTTATGGGGAGAAGACAGGAGAATGGGGTTAGAAAGGGAGAGATAGATCAGCCATGATTGAAGGGCGGAGTAGGCCTGATTGACTGAATGATTTAATTCTGCTCCTATCCTATTTATAACCTTAAGATGTACAGGTTTTTAGGATGAATGGCTTCGGTAAGTTGTAAAATTGTCCCTAATATGTACGATAGTGTTAGGTGACGGGGTATACAGTCGGCAGGGACTCAGTGGGCTAAAGGGCCTGTTTCCTTGCTGTATATTAAGGAATTCAAAGACTATGAGGAGAGCCCAGGAAAAAAGGTGCTGAGATAGACCAGGCACAAAGTCATGATCTTGATGTATGATGAAGCTGGCTGAAACAACTGACCTACTCCTCTTAGTTCTTATGTTCTTTTGAATCATATATTACTAGACCAAGTGGACCCACACCTCTCCTGCATTGGTGCAACACCCTCTCCTCCCCCTCTCCTCTCCCCCTCCACCTCTCCCCCCCTTCCCCCTCTCCTTCTCCCCCTCTCCTTCTCCCCCTCTCCTTCTCCCCCTCTCCTTCTCCCCCCACTCCTTCTCCCCCCTCTCCTTCTCCCCCCTCTCCTTCTCCCCCCTCTCCTTCTCCCCCCTCTCCTTCTCCCCCCTCTCCTTCTCCCCCCTCTCCTTCTCCCCCCCCCTCCTTCTCCCCCCTCCTTCTACCCCCCTCTCCTTCTACCCGCCCTCTCCTTCTCCCCCTCTCCTTCTCCCCCCCTCCTTCTACCCCCCTCTCCTTCTACCCCCTCTCCTTCTCCCCCTCTCCTCTCCCCCCTCTCTCCTCTCCCCCTCCCCCTCTCTCCCCTCCCCCTCTCTCCCCCCTCCCCCTCTCTCCCCCCTCCCCCCTCCCCATCCCCCTCTCTCCCCCCTCTCTCCCTCTCCCCCTTCCCTCCCCAAATCCTTCCCCCACCTCCCTCCCCCCTCCCCTTCCCTTCCCCTCCCTCCCCCTCCCCTTCCCCCCTTCCACTCTCCCCTTCCCCATCAACCCCCCTTATCCTCCCTCCTCCCCCCCCCTCCCTCTCTCCCTCCACCCCCTTCCTCCCCCTCCCTCCCTCCCTAGGTGATAGATTTAAACTTTAAAATGTGAATAACTTAAAAAATATAACACTGATTTCAATTAAACTTCTTCCATTAGCACCAACGGGACGATGGTGAGTACGGAGGGCCTAAAATTGTTGCGCTGTCATGTACCGTTTTGGCTGTAGTTCAGGAACAAACAAACAAACAAACAAACTATATTAGTTATATAGATAGATGCATGTTGGGTTCTTCAAGGCTTTCAGATAACAGTCATTCTTATTTTCTTTCTCATATTTACTGCATTTTTTCCCTTTTCAGATAACGTTAATTTCCTATTATTTACACTGCCTCCAGTGTTTGTTATCCTCGAGCCTTTCCAACCCTCTTTCCACCTTGACTAAGGCTGGAGAATAACAAAATTTAAAACTTTTTTTCTAACTTTTCACTGTTCTGATGAAAGTTCATCAACCTGAAATGTTAACCCTGTTTCTTGTTCCACAGATGTTGCCTGACCTCGAGGTTTTTGAGGATTTCCTTTTCTATTACAATAAGTACTTGATTCTTTCAATGATTGAAAGGAGAACTGCACAGTGGTGTGGCAGTAGAGCTGTTGCCTTACAATGCCAGAGACCAGGGCTCAATCCTGAGCTTGGGTGCTGTTTGTGTAGAACTTGCACATTCTCCCAATGATCATGTGGGTTTTCTCCAGATGCTCTGGTTTCCTCCCACATTCCAAAGACATGCAAGTCTGTAGGTTAATTAACCTCTGTAAATTGCTCCATATGTGTAGGAAGCAAAAGTGGGATAACATAGAACTAGTGTTAGGGTGATCGATGGCCGTTGCAGACTCAGAGGGCCGAATGGCCTGTTTACATGATGTATCTCAAAACTAAAACTAATTGGCCTTCGGAATGTCAGCCATCTTCCCGAACTACTGCAGGTTCCCATCCAAATCACATACCATCCTCCCATGGAAATATATCACAAATCCTTTACTGTTGCTGGAATTATTCCTGAATTTCCTTTCCAACAGAAATGTGAGAACTCCTTCACTAGAGGAGTGAAGCATTCCTGCAAGGACAGTCACGGATAGGCAATCCAAAACGCGGACAAGGTAGTACAGATCTCATGGTCGGCATGGATACGTTGGGCCAAAGGGACTGTTTCCATGCTGTTTGACTCTATAACTATAACTCTAGGTAATAAATGCTGTCTGTGCTGGCAATGCCCATATTCAAATGAATGAATAAATATTAAAAAAATAATTAACTGATCAGATAGAGTTCTTTTTGTCCTTGAGTATTTCTACTCTAAATTTCCGGAGACCATCTTGTCTTCCAGCTTAGCAGAAAACCAACGTTTTGTCTACTAATCTTTTCCACCTCTCTGTATCAGAACTGGTTCAGTTGAGCTAGCAATCAGTCTGGTAGTGCCTTATTAGGGACAGGGCCCTTTGGCAGCAATCCCCTGCTGTGTTCAAATGAACTGATATAATATGCAAACATACTGTTCTGACAGGCTCTTCATCTGGTATCAGTTGTTAGGCTGAATATGTTTTTCCCAGATAGTCTGTGTATTATGTTAATTTAACCCATTCAGATCTGAATTCAGGCGAATAATGAAACGGGGGAAAAAATGATAGTGTAGGGACATACGGATTAGCGGGGGGGTCTCGAACCCTCGGTTGGGCTAACGAGGCACGAGATGCGGGAGCACGGGATATAGTTGTGTCTGGCGACCAGCTGGAAAGATGAGATTAGATTATTATACCTAGTTAAGTAGTGTGTGTCCAAAAGCTGCAGTCTGTTTGCAAATACCTTCGAATAAAGACTTTGAACAAAGACGCTCGTTGTGGACTCACTACATTGGTGACCCGAATGCGAAGAAAACACGCAGCATGTCGCAGGTGGGAGCGAGCGCGGGCGAGGTGCACCTACCGCCGTTCTGGGCCCATCAGCCGCACCTGTGGTTCGTACAGGCGGAATCACAGTTCCACATTAAAAAGGCGGATAACGAACTGGAGAAGTTCCACCACCTCGTGAGCTGTCTGCAGGCGGAGGTGGCGGCGAGGGTCAGTCAGTATCTGACCAGTCCACCCCAAACGGAGCAGTACGTGGGGCTCAAGAGGCTCCTACTGAAGAAATTCGGCTGGAGCCAGAACCAGCGGGCTCTGAGGCTGCTCCATCTACCAGCGCTGGGGCAGCGGCTGCCGTCCGAGTTGATGACGGAAATGCTGACCTTGGTGGGCGACCATCAGCCGTGCATGATGTTCGAGGCGGCATTTCGAGAGAAGCTACCCCAGGACGTCAGGCTGGTGTTGGCCGACGTCTCGTTCGACGACCCGGAGACGTTCGCCGAGAAAGCCGACGTGCTCGTCAGGGAGCGGCACAACCGGGACGACTCGGTCAATCGTGTCTCGAGGCCCAGCGGCAGTCGGGGGAGCGGCCGGGAGAGCGACGGCTTGGCCGCTATTTCGCAGTCTGCCAGGCAAGAAGGGGCTGCAGAACATGTTTATTGGTCGCGGGCACAACCAGCACGGCAGAATAAAAGCGGCTGGTGTTTCTTCCATCGGCGGTGGGGCAGTGATGCCCGAAGATGCAGAGCCCCGTGTACGTTTCCGGGAAATGCCTGGGCCGATCGAACGTAGAGGCAGTTTCGATTGGCCGTAAGTGCCGCCTCTACGTGACGGACCAAGAGACCGGGATCGTGTTTCTGGTGGATACGGGAGCGGTTGTCAGTATTGTACCCCCCTACGGCTGTGAAGTTCAAGCGGGGGGGAAGGGGCCGCCCCTTATTGCAGTGAACGGTAGCCCCATCCGCACTTACGGTAAGAGGACTATGTCCCTGTCCTTTGGGTCTAGGACCTACCGTTGGAATTTCATCGTGGCGGATGTGGGTCAGGCCATTTTGGGTGCGGACTTCCTATGTGCGTTTTCGTTGGTCGTAGACGTCCACGGTAGCGGCCTGCAGCCCTCGGCCGACGTACGGCCCCAAAGTACGGGGACTGCGGCCCCTCCAAGCGCCGCCCCACCAAGTTCAGCAATCCAGGCCATCACCACGGCCCCCGGTCAGTTCGATGCGGTCCTAGCGGAGTTCCCGCAGCTCTTCGTTCAGCGGTTCGATGCACCTTCCGAGAAGCATGGGGTGGTGCATTTCATTCCGACCGAGGGGCCGCCGGTTTTTGCCCGGGCACGGCGCCTCCCACCTGAAAAGCTGGCCATGGCTCGAGAGGAGTTCTTGAACTTGGAGAGGCTGGGCATTGTGCGGCCTTCAAGTAGTCCGTGGGCCTCGCCCTTGCACATGGTTTCCAAAGCATCTGGGGGGTGGAGACCATGTGGGGATTTCCGACGACTTAACGCGGCAACACGGGCGGACCGCTACCCGATTCCGCACATACAGGACTTCTCAGCTAGCCTGGAGGGGGCTACAATTTTTTCAAAGATCGATCTGGTGCAGGGGTATCATCAGATCCCGGTCCATCCGCCGGACATCCCAAAGACGGCTACCATTACTCCGTTTGGATTGTTTGAGTGGTTGCGCATGCCTTTCGGCCTTAAAAACGCAGCTCAGGCATTTCAGCGTCTCATGGACCGTGTGGGTCGAGGTTTGCCGTTCGTGTTTATTTATCTCGATGACATTTTGATTGCCAGCCGTTCGGTCCAGGAGCACTTAGTCCACCTCCGCACTATATTCCAGAGGCTGCAGGACCACGGCCTGATTCTGCACCCGGACAAATGCCAATTCGGCCTGTCGGTGGTAGATTTTTTGGGTCACCGGGTTACATCGGCCGGAGCCACCCCTTTGCCAGCTAAGGTGGAGGCGGTCCGCTCTTTTCCACGTCCTACTACCATCAAGGGATTGCAGGAATTCGTAGGCATGGTGAACTTTTATCACCGGTTCGTGCCTGCAGCAGCTCGGGTCATGCGCCCCCTTTTTCTATGCCTCGCGGGTTACCCCGCAGAGTTGGTATGGTCCGCATCTGCAGAGACGGCTTTTGTCACGGTCAAACTGGCCCTCGCCAATGCCACCATGCTGGTGCACCCGCGCTCCTCCGCCCCCACGGCGCTGACGGTGGACGCCTCAGACGTGGCGGTGGGTGGGGTTTTGGAGCAGCAAGACGAAGGTCAATGGCAGCCCCTGGCGTTTTTCAGCCGGCAGCTCTCGCGAGCCGAGCTCAAATATAGTGCGTTTGATAGGGAGCTCCTGGCCCTCTATTTAGCAGTCCGCCACTTCCGCTATTTTTTGGAAGGCCATTCTTTTGTGGCCTACACGGATCACAAACCTCTGACATTCGCTTTTGCTAAGGTTTCTGATCCGTGGTCGGCTCGCAAGCAGCGGCACCTCACCCTAATTTCGGAGTTTACCACCGATGTCCGTCATATTGCGGGTAGGCTTAATACGGTTGCTGATGCCCTGTCCCGGCCGGCCATTCCCTCCGTTGCCATGGTAGGCGGACAGGTGGATTTCCAGGAGCTAGCGGAGGCTCAGCGCCTGGAAAAAACGGCCGAGGTGTACGGCTCCACAGCCTCGGGACTGCGTTTGGAGCAGGTGGCGTATGGCCCCACAGGTACCAAGTTGTGGTGTGACGTTTCCCTTTCACGCCCTCGCCCGGCGGTGCCTGCCGCCCTGCGGCGTAATGTTTTTGAGGCCATTCACGGCCTGGCACATCCGTCCATCAGGGCGACTTCGGCCATGGTGGCCGCCCGGTTTGTCTGGCACGGCCTGCGGAAGCAGGTGGCAGCCTGGGCACGGGCCTGTATTCCGTGCCAAACCTCCAAAGTTCATCGCCATGTCCAGCCCCCATACCAGAGTTTCGAGGTTCCCCCAGTCCGTTTTTTCCACATCCACGTGGATTTGGTGGGTCCATTGCCTTATTCCCGGGGTTATACTCATCTCCTGACGGTGGTGGATCGGTTTACACGTTGTCCGGAGGCGCTCCTATTGTCGTACGGCCCCGAAGGTTGAGCTAGGCACATCCTCGGCCGAACTCGTCTACGGTTCGCCCCTGCGGGTACCAGGTGACATCCTCCCTTCCGCCCCCGCTTTGCCACCACCCGTTACGTCGGTGTTGGGTTCCCTCCGGGCACGGGTAGGTTCTCTGGCTCCAGTCCCGACCACCTGGCACGGAAGCACGGCGGTCCACGTCCCGTCGGACTTGCGGGACTGTGATTTCGTGTTCCTGCGGAAAGATTCCCACCGCCCCCCTCTTCAGCCGGTTTATCAGGGCCCGTTTCAGGTACTTAAGAGAGGGGCTGTCACTTTTACCTTACAGGTGGGTAATCGCCAGGAGCTCGTTTCAGTATCCCGGCTCAAGCCGGCCCATTTGGACCAGGACCTCCCTGTGTCGGTGGCCCAGCCGCCGCGCAGGGGCCGGCCTATGGCCTTCCTCCTGGTGCCGCCAGCGGCGTCTTGTTTGCCACCTCTCAGCCCCCCGCCGCCTATGGTTGGGCCCGGGCCCCCGTTTCCGATCAAGCGCTCCCGTCGCCTACAACCTCCACTTCCATGGCCCCTCCATCGCCTCCGGCGGCGGCGGCGGCCTCCCCGCCTCCCGTCACATTGGCGGTATCGGGTTCCCCCCTCCGTACGCGTTCGGGGAGGGAGGTCCGGGCACCCGTGAGGTACGGTTTCGAGGGTTCTGGGGGGGGGGTCATGTAGGGACATACGGATTAGCGGGGGGGGGGTCTCGAACCCTCGGTTGGGCTAACGAGGCACGAGATGCGGGAGCACGGGATATAGTTGTGTCTGGCGACCAGCTGGAAAGATGAGATTAGATTATTATACCTAGTTAAGTAGTGTGTGTCCAAAAGCTGCAGTCTGTTTGCAAATACCTTCGAATAAAGACTTTGAACAAAGACGCTCGTTGTGGACTCACTACAATAGGCATTTACAGAGTACCTTTCGTTTACTTAGATCAACTCAATGGATTTTCCAACAAGTGAAGTACTTTTGAAGTGCAGTCAATGGGGGAATAGTAATTTACCCCTCCTATAAGTAATCAAAAAAGGTGACTTAAAGCAGCCATCATCACAGAATTGTACAGGTTAATTCCATCTTTCCTGGAACCTCTCACGAGGCCTTCATTTCATGTCAATTGTCAAAAACTAAAAAGGAATAGTACCAGTGAGACTCAGGCTAGTCTCTGCTATCACAGTTTGTGACACTAATGTACTAAGTGCAGACAGAGGCAGGGGATATGCAAAATTAATCTCATCTTATAATAGCTTTCTTCTCAAATAAAGTATTGATATCTTGACACCGTGCTTTACATGCCTACAATGATCGAGGAGGTGCTGGTTAAAAGAGGGTTGTAACGGCTACAGAATGACAAATGGGTAGCCACTTGCACTAGCTGTGAAATCTAATAGTGGGTGTGTGTTGTATTCTCCTTCCAAAATATGGTTCCATTAAAATATTCTTCTCTGGAAGAAAGCAGATGTCACTTTGGTCAGATCTTAAGAAGAGTAATTTCAAAACTTTCACCAAGTATATTTAAAAATAACGAAGTCATAACACTTTTTTTTCAGACATTTACACATGATAAAGTGGGAAGTGCCCTTTCACTCATATGGATCTGCCATCGAAAACAGTTATACTGCACATGGAAACATAGAAAATAGGTGCAGGAGTAGGCCATTCGGCCCTTCGAGCCTGCACCGCCATTCAATATGATCATGGCTGATCATCCAGCTCAGTAACCTGTACCTGCCTTCTCTCCATACCCCCTGATCCCTTTAGCCACAAGGGCCACATCTAACTCCCTCTTAAATATAGCCAATGAACTGGCCTCAACTACCTTCTGTGGCAGAGAATTCCACAGACTCACCACTCTCTGTGTGAAGAAATGTTTTCTCATCTCGGTCTTAAAAGACTTCCCCCTTATCCTTAAGATGTGACCCCTGGTTCTGGACTTCCCCAACATCGGGAACAATCTTCCCGCATCTAGCCTCTCCAACCCCTTAAGAATTTTATATGTTTCAATAAGATCCCCCCTCAGTCTTCTAAATTCCAGCGAGTATAATCCTAGTCTATCCAGTCTTTCTTCATATGAAAGTCCTGCCATCCCAGGGATCAATCTGGTGAACCTTCTCTGTACTCCCTCTAAGGCTAGAATGTCTTTCCTCAGATTAGGAGACCAAAACTGTACACGTTTGCTGATTGGTGTTTCTTCAGCAATAGACCAGGCTGGGGTACGTGTCTCTGGACAGCACTCCAGCCCTGTTCTGGCTCCCATTTCCAGCTGCACATATACACCGATCAGCCAAAACATTATGACCTGATGAGCCATGACCACCTGCCGAATATGCTGTTGGTCCTCCGTGTGCAGCCCCATACGCAGCAGGGTGTGATGTACTGTGTATTGTGACACATTCCTCCCGTGACCACCATTAAAATTTCTGTGACCTGTGCCACAGTAGACCTTCTGTCGGTTCGGACCAGTTACAACCCTCGTGCATCGATGATACTTGGGCACCCAACACCCTGTCACCGGTTTGTGGTTTGTCCCTCCTCGGACCACTGTCGGTAGGTACTCGCCACTGCTGACCGGGAGCACCCCACAAGCCTTGCCGTTTCAGAGATGCTCTGACCCAGTCAACTGGCCATAACAATTTGGCCCTTGTCAAAGTCGTTCAGGTCTTTAATCCTGCCCATTTCTCCTGCATCCAACACATCAACTTCAAGAACTGACTGTTCACTTGTTGCCTAATATATTCCACCCCTTGACAGGTGCCATTGTAACAAGACAATCAATGTAATTCACTTCGCCTGTCAGTGGTCATAATGTTTTGGCTGATCGGTGTACATCTGAGCTTGACCATATTCAAGCTCATGCACAGGCCCCTATGCCTGACTAAACAGGATTGGGCAGTAATAACAATGGTGTGCAAAGGGAGGTGCTTACTAGAGAGTAACAAGCACAAATTTATGATTGCATCTCCCACATCAGGGAGTAGAACAACATGCCAGAAAACCTTAGATCATCTTCAAGAAAGAAGACAATTTCAATTACAAATCACAAAAAGGACACTCTGTTCTCTTCCACTAGGAATGTTATTGCTGATGTCCTCCTCAACCACCACATCCAACGGCTGAAGAACTGCTTCTTGCATCACAATGTGGATTTTAAATAAATAGAGAAGCAGTGGACAAGGTACACATTGTGTGATAACTCGAAGAGAACTGCAGAGAGCAGCAGCAACCACTATATATGGGATCAAAGTGCTGGAGTAACAGCTGGTCAGGCAACATCTCCGGAGAAAAAGGACAGGTGACGGGTCAGGACCTTTCTTCCCAACCTTTCATAGACCTTTCTATGACTCTATGATTCTATCTCAGGGAACAAATGAATGACAAACTTGACTGCTGCTCTCACTTTGATTCCTGTCAATACACTATTCTATTCTCCCAGTTTCTCCCTCTCTGCTATATCTGCTCTGATAACATGACTTTCCAAACAGGTGCCTCTGAGATGTCTTCCTTCTTACTGAACCAAGCTTTCCTTCTGCCATAGTTGACAAAGCACTGCATTTCATCTTTTTCCTGCATTTCTGTTCTTACCCTTCCTTCACCTGGAGTAAAAATTGAGTTCCATTGATCCTTATTTTCCGTTCCATCAGCCTCCTCTTTCAGCACATCATTCGTTGCAATTTCCCCCACTACCTTCAATGACATTCTATCAGAGGATAGATCACAAAACGCTGGAGTAACTCAGCAGGTCAGGCAGCATCTCTGGAGAGAAAGAATGGGTGACGTTTCGGGTCGAGACCCTTCTTCAGACTGAAGAAGGGTCTTGACCCGAAACGTCACCCATTCCTCAATATACCTCAAAGAAGGATGGACCAGGAAGTCACAAAGTGAATGATCTCTTCAGAAAGCTGAAAGGAAAAGGAAAAATATGTTCTCTAGTAGAATGTGTAGGAAAATAACTGCCGATGCTGGTAGAAATCGAAGGTATCACAAAATGCTGGAGTAACTCAGCAGGTCAGGCAGCATCTCTGGAGAGAAAGAATGGGTGACGTTTCGGGTCGAGACCCTTCTTCAGACTGAAGAAGGGTCTTGACCCGAAACGTCACCCATTCCTTCTCTCCAGATATGCTGCCTGACCTGCTGAGTTACTCCAGCATTTTGTGATACCTTCGATTTCTACCAGCATCGGCAGTTATTTTCCTACACATTCTACTAGAGAACATATTTTTCCTTTTCCTTTCAGCTTTCTGAAGAGATCATTCACTTTGTGACTTCCTGGTCCATCCTTCTTTGAGGTATATTGCAGCTATTTACAATATACATTAATGACTTGGATGAAGGGATTGAAAGTAACATTAGCAAATTTGCAGATGACACAAAGCTGGGTGGTAGTGTGAACTGTGAGGAAGATGCTATGATGAGGTTGCAGGGTGACTTGGACAGGTTGCGTGAGTGGGTGGATGCATGGCAGATGCAGTTTAATGTGGATAAGTGTGAGGTTATCCACTTTGGTGGTAAGAATAGGAAGGCAGATTATTATCTGAATGGTGTCAAGTTAGGAAAAGGGGATGTACAACGAGATCTTGGTGTCCTAGTGCATCAGTCACTGAAAGGAAGCATGCAGGTACAGCAGGCAGCGAAGAAAACCAATGGAATGATGGCCTTCATAGCAAGAGGAGTTGAGTATAGGAGCAAAGAGGTCTTTCTGCAGTTGTACAGGGCCCTAGTGAGACCACACCTGGAGTACTGTGTGCAGTTTTGGTTTCCAAATTTGAGGAAGGATATTTTTGCTATTGAGGGCGTGCAGCGTAGGTTCACTAGGTTAATTCCAGGAATGGCGGGACTGTCGTATGTTGAAAGACTGGAGCGACTATGCTTGTATACACTGGAATTTAGAAGGATGAGAGGGGATCTTATTGAAACATATAAGATTATTAATGGGTTGGACACGTTAGAGGCAGGAAACATGTTCCCAATGTTGGGGGAGTCCAAAACCAGGCACCACAGTTTAAGAATAAGGGGTAGGCCATTTAGAACAGAGATGAGGAAAAACTTTTTCAGTCAGAGAGTTGTAAATCTGTGGAATTCTCTGCCTCAGAAGGCAGTGGAGGCCAATTAACTGAATGCTTTCAAGAGAGAGCTAGATAGAGCTCTTAAAGATAGCGGAGTCAGGGGGTATGAAGAGAAGGCAGGAACGGGGTACTGATTGAGAATGATCAGCCATGATCACATTGAATGTTGGTACTGGCTCGAAGGGCTGAATAGCCTACTCCTGCACCTATTGTCTATTGTCCATTGTCTTCCAGCTCCACCAAATATTTGGCTTCTTATCGCACTTATTCATGCAACTGGCATGATGGCACAGTGGTAGAGCTACTGCCTTACAGAGCCAGAGACCCAGGTTCGATCCTGACTACAGGGGCTTGCCAGTACGGAGTTTGTATGTTCTCCTTGTGACCTGTGTGTGTTTCCTCCGTAATCTTCCGTTTCCACCCACATTCCAAACATGTACAGATTTGTAAGTTAATTGGCTTGGTATAAATGTATGTGTAAAATTGTCCCTAGTGTATGTAAGGTAGTGTTAACGTGTGGGGATCGCTGGTCGATGCGGTCTCAGTGGGCCGAAAGGCCTGTTTACGTGCAGTATCTCTAAACTAAACGAAACTAAAAAACACTGTGGATGAAACACTTATCCATTCACCTCTTCCCTTTGAATCATCCAGTGCCTCAAACAGTCCTTCCGGGAGAAACAATGATGTACTTGCAGTTCTCCCAATCTAGAGTACTGTATTTGGTGCTCGCAAAATTGTCTCCTTTACATTGGAGAAACCAAATGGAGATTGGGTGATGCTTTGTGGAGCACTGATACTCAGTTCACAGGGGTAACCCTGTGTATCTAGTTGCCTGCCAATTTAATCGTCCAACCCACTCCCACTCTGTCACCAGTTTGCATTTGAGGAAAAATATCTCATCATCCTTAGGTATTTTGCTGCCTTCCAAACTCAATATTGAATTCTAAAACTTCATGTAACTCACTTTATCTGCTTGTAACAGAACTGACCAGTTATTGTACAGATCATCCATCTGCAATTTCAGCTCGGTTTTATTCTCTCCATTAACACAGCAGGACCTGCAGGTCATTTGCTACAGCTCAGTGTTACACTGCTTTATGTTCCTGTATTTGTGTTTTCTCTCTTTCTTTCTAATGACTCCCATTAATCTATGAAACAGATTACTTCATCTGCAGTGTATCCTAATAGTAATGCTGGCTGTGTCCTGTCCTATATAACATAACATATAACATATAACAACTACAGCATGGAAACAGGCCTGTCCGGCCCTACCAGTCCACGCCGACCATTCTCCCTGACCTAGTCTCATCTACCTGCACTCAGACCATAACCCTCCAATCCCCTCCTATCCATATACCTATCCAATTTACTCTTAAATAATAAAATCGAGCCAGCCTCCACCACTTCCACCGGAAGCCCATTCCATACAGCCACAACCCTCTGAGTAAAGAAGTTCCCCCTCATGTTACCCCTAAACCTTTGTCCCTCAATTCTGAAGCTATGTCCCCTTGTTGGAATCTTCCCCACTCTCAAAGGGAAAAGCCTACCCACGTCAACTCTGTCCGTCCCTCTCAAAATTTAAAAAACCTCTATCAAGTCCCCCCTCAACCTTCTACGCTCCAAAGAATAAAGACCCAACCTATTCAACCTCTCTCTGTAGCCTAAGTGCTGAAACCCAGGCAACATTCTAGTAAATCTCCTCTGTACCCTCTCCATTTTGTCGACATCCTTCCTATAATTTGGCGACCAGAACTGCACACCATACTCCAGATTCGGCCTCACCAATGCCCTGTACAATTTCAACATTACATCCCAAC
The DNA here is from genome assembly GCF_053455715.1 of Rhinoraja longicauda. NCBI lineage: Eukaryota > Metazoa > Chordata > Chondrichthyes > Rajiformes > Arhynchobatidae > Rhinoraja > Rhinoraja longicauda. The sequence goes on along the minus strand of NC_135957.1, from coordinate 57,119,585 downwards.
TTCTATACTCGATGCTCTGATTTATAAAGGCAAGCATACCAAACGCCTTCTTCACCACCCTATCCACATGAGATTCCACCTTCAGGGAACAATGCACAGTTATTCCCAGATCACTCTGTTCCACTGCATTCCTCAATTCCCTACCATTTACCCTGTACGTCCTATTTTGATTTGTCCTACCAAAATGCAGCACCTCACACTTATCAGCATTAAACTCCATCTGCCATCTTTCAGCCCACCCTTCCAAAAGGCCCAAGTCTCTCTGTAGACTTTGAAAATCTACCTCACTATCAACTACTCCACCTATCTTAGTATCATCTGCATATTTACTAATCCAATTTGCCACACCATCATCCAGATCATTAATGTAAATGACAAACAACAGTGGACCCAACACAGATCCTTGGGGCACTCCACTAGACACTGGCCTCCAACCTGACATACAATTGTCAACCATTACCCTCTGGTATCTCCCATTCAGCCATTGTTGAATCCATCTTGCAACCTCACTATTAATACCCAACGATTTAACCTTCTTAATCAACCTTCCATGTGGAACCTTGTCAAATGCCTTACTGAAGTCCATATAGACAACATCCACAGCCTTGCCCTTATCAATTTCCCTGGTAACCTCTTCAAAAAATTCAAGAAGATTAGTCAAACATGACCTTCCAGGCACAAATCCATGTTGACTGTTTCTAATCAGGCCTTGATTATCCAAATAATTATATATATTGTCCCTAAGTATCTTTTCCATTAATTTTCCCACCACAGACGTCAAACTAATAGGTCTATAATTGCTAGGTTTACTTTTAGAACCTTTTTTAAACAAAGGCACAACATGCGCAATGCGCCAATCTTCCGGCACCATCCCTGTTTCTAATGACGTTTGAAATATTTCCGTCATAGCCCCTGCTATTTCTGCACTAACTTCCCTCAATGTCCTAGGGAATATCCTATCAGGACCTGGAGACTTATCCACTTTTATATTCTTCAAAAGTGTCCGTACCTCCTCTTCTTTAATCCTCCTAATTTCCATCACTACTCTACTTGTTTCGCTTACCTCACATAATTCAATATCCTTCTCCTCGGTAAATACCGAAGAAAAGAAATTGTTTAATATCTCCCCCATTTCTTCCGGCTCAGCACATAGCTGTCCACTCTGACTCTCTAATGGACCAATTGTATCCCTCACTATCCTTTTGCTATTGACATATCTGTAGAACCCCTTGGGGTTTACTTTTACATTACTTGCCAAAGCAGCCTCATATCTTTTTTTCGCTTTTCTAATTTCCTTTTTAAGATTCCTTTTACATTCTTTATATTCCTCAAAAACCTCATTTACTCCCTGCCGCTTATATTTATTGTATATCTCCCTCTTTTTCCGAACCAAGTGTCCAATTTCCCTGGAAAACCACGGCTCTTTCAAATTATTATTCTTTCCTTTCCACCGAACAGGGACATAAAGACTCTGTACTCTCAAAATTTCACCTTTAAATATCCTCCATTTCTCTATTATATCCTTTTCATAAAACAACAATTTCCATTTCACTCCTTTTAAATCCTTTCTCATCTCCTCAAAATTAGCCTTTCTCCAATCCAAAATCTCAACCCTTGGTCCAGATTTGACCTTCTCCATAATGATATTGAAACTAATGGCATTATGATCACTAGACCCAAAGTGCTCCTCAACACATACCTCCGTCACCTGACCCATCTCATTTCCTAACAGGAGGTCCAACACTGCCCCTTCTCTGGTAGGCACCTCTACGTATTGCTGCAAAAAACTATCCTGCACACATTTTACAAACTCCAAACCATCCAGCCCTTTAACAGAATGTGATTCCCAGTCTATATACGGAAAATTGAAATCACCCACAATCACCACTCTGTGCTTACTACTAATATCTGCTATCTCCTTACATATTTGCTCTTCCAATTCTCGTTCCCTATTTGGCGGTCTATAATATACCCCTATAAGTGTTGCTAAACCTTTCTCATTTCTGAGTTCCACCCAAACAGCCTCCTTAATCGAGCCTTCTCGTCTGTCCTGCCAAAGCACTGCTGTGATATCCTCCCTGACAAGCAATGCAACACCCCCACCTCTTGCCCCTCCGATTCTATCACATCTGAAATAATGAAATCCTGGAATATTTAATTGCCAATCGCAACCCTCCTGCAACCATGTTTCACTGATCGCCACAACATCATACTTCCAGATGTCAATCCAGGCTCTAAGCTCATCCACCTTTCTTACAATGCTCCTAGCATTAAAATATACACATTTAAGGGACCCATCATTTCTTATTCTCAGTTTATTTCTTTTCCCTTCTTTCTCTCCTACATATTGGGTCTGAGTGTTTCCCTTTTCTGCCTCCTGCCTCACACACTGCCTATTAGCTATCTGTGTTTGAGTCCCTCCCCCCAACCGTACTAGTTTAAAGTCTCCGCAGTTATTTTAGCAAATCTCCCCGCCAGGATATTGGTTCCCCTCGGGTTCAGATGCAACCCGTCCTTTTTGTACAGGTCATACTTCCCCCAGAAGAGGTCCCAATGATCCAGAAACTTGAAACCCTGCTCCCTGCACCAGTTCCTCAGCCACGTATTTATCCTCCACCTCACTCCATTCCTATTCTCACTATCGCGTGGCACAGGCAGTAAGCCTGAGATTATTACTTTGGAAGTCCTTTTTTTTAAACTCTCTTCCTAGCCCCCTGAATTCTCCTTTCAGGACCTCTTCCCTTATCCTACCTATATTGTTGGTACCTATATGTACCACGACCTCTGGCTCCTCTCCCTCCCCTTTCAGGATATCCTGGACACGCTCAGACACATCCCGGACACCGGCACCAGGGAGGCAAACCACCATCCGGGTCTCCCGACTGCGTCCACAGAAACGCCTATCTGACCCCCTCACTATAGAGTCCCCTATTACTACTGCTCTCCTCTTCCTTTCCCTACCCTTCTGAGCAACAGGGCCGGACTCCTTGCCAGAGGCCCGGGCACCGTCACTGCCCCCAGGTAGGCTGTCCCCCCCAACAGTACTTAAACAGGAGTACTTATTTCCAAGGGGTACAGCCACCGGGGTACTCCCTAGTCCCTGCCTCTGTTCCTTGCCCCCCCCAACAGTGACCCACTTGTCTACCTCCCGTGGTCTAGGAGTGACCACCTCCCTGTAACTCCTATCTATAACCTCCTCACTCTCCCTGATCAGACGGAGGTCATCAATCTGCCGCTCCAGGTTCCTAATACGGTCCCTTAGGAGCCCCATCTCGTCACACCTGGCGCAGATGTGGATGTCTGGAAGACTATCAGACTCCCAGATTCCCCACATCTGACACCCAGAACAAAAAACTGCCCTGGCAGTCATACTCTCCAAACAAAGCCCCGAGCTCAGTTACTAAACCTACCGCCCGGCCGCTACTCCAACCGCTCCAACCGCCCACCCAAAAGAACTGAGTGATCTCCTGGGAGAGGCGAAAAACCGGATAAAAAACCCAGGCCAATTTGGGAAAAAATCCTGGAAATTCCTCTCCGACCCCAAGCTAGGCGATCGAAACTAGTCCGGGAGATCACACAGGTCTTACTCCTTACTATCCCCACACCATCCCCACACACTACTTCCCAAGCAACACAGCTTGGTGCTGCTGCCTGCTGCCTGCTGCTGCTATTGCTGCTTGTTGCTGCTGATTGCTGCTGCTGCTACTGCTGATTGCTGCTGCTACTGCTGATTGCTGCTGCTACTGCTGATTGCTGCTGCTACTGCTGATTGCTGCTGCTACTGCTGATTGCTGCTGCTACTGCTGATTGCTGCTGCTACTGCTGATTGCTGCTGCTACTGCTGATTGCTGCTGCTACTGCTGATTGCTGCTGCTACTGCTGATTGCTGCTGCTACTGCTGATTGCTGCTGCTACTGCTGATTGCTGCTGCTACTGCTGATTGCTGCTGCTACTGCTGATTGCTGCTGCTACTGCTGATTGCTGCTGCTACTGCTGATTGCTGCTGCTACTGCTGATTGCTGCTGCTACTGCTGATTGCTGCTGCTACTGCTGATTGCTGCTGCTACTGCTGATTGCTGCTGCTACTGCTGATTGCTGCTGCTACATATGTCCCTTCTTACCTATTTGTTCTTTCAGTAAATTAAAAGTAGTCTGTTTTTCTCTCTGTCCCAGTTCTGACTTACGTTTTCAACCTGAAACATAAACTCTGTTTCCCTTTCCACAGATGCTGTCTGACCTGATGAATGTTTCCAGCATTTTATGTATTCAAAAAAAGAATTCAGACAAAAAACAGGGAGCTACCAATATTTTTATCTAACATCAGTGGTGGGGAAAATATTGGAAGTTAAAATGGAGGATGCAAGAACATCTTGAAATGATAAAATGGAAGGATTAAAGTGAGGGGCATGGGTTTATGGAAAGATAACCAGATTTGACTAAACTGCGAGCATTCTTGAACGAAAGGATGAACGTGAGATCAGTAGATATGGTGCATTTACAATTTTGGAAGATGTTTTATAATGTCCTGAGCAGGAGGTTGGTTGGAGAACATGGAATTGGGCAAAGTATACTTCTGGATTGGGAACAAAATATTACACAGGAAATAAATGAACTATTCTAGTAGGCTATGACAGATAGGGTATCACATGGTTTGATGCTTTGCCCCAGCTTTTCACAAATTATATCAATGACATTTTTGAGGTGTGTCATGTTTCCAAGTTTGCTAGCAGTACTAAATGAAGTTGAATTGTGAGAATGGAGGAGGGTGTAAAGAGACAAGCATAGTGGCTGGGCAAAAATGTGACAAAGGAAATACAATGTGGAAAAAATGTGAACTTCACGACTTAATAGAAAGGTAAGAGTATTTGTTAAATGAACCTGAGAATAAATGGTGAGATATTAGTAGTATTGCCCCTCAAAGGGACCACGGTGTGCCTGTACATAAGTCATTGAAGATCAACAAGTGGGTGGACCAAAGAATTAAGAGTACAAAAGGTGTTAGTTATTACAAGATGATTTGATCACAAGAATAAGGAAGTCTTATTGGAATTGAATGGGCAATTGGAGACTCTGAACCTGGAGCATTGTGTACAGTTTTGGTCTCTACCTAAGAAAGCCTGCACTTGCTCCAGAGGGAGTACAACATTAATCTAAACTGGTTTCAGGGATAGTGGGTTTGAGGAATGAGCTGCACAGGAACTTGGTGGGACTCAATTGTGTAGTTTTAGTCTCCTTCTCTGAAGGAGGATGTTATTGGCATTGGAGGGAGTGCAATGAACATAAACTAGTCTGATTCCTGGGACTAACATGCGAGGGAAGATTGGGTCATATGGACGTATTCACTGAGGATGCACGATGAAAAGTGATCTCATAGAAGCCTGCTCAATCTAACAGACCTGACATCCCAGATGCAGGCAGGATATTCCAGGTGGCAGGAGAATACAAAGAACGAGAAGTCATTTCCTCAGAACAATGGGTCTACCATCTAAACTAAGATCAAGAGAAATTTATTCATCCAGAGGTGAACTTGAGGCATTCTCTACCTCAGCAAGCAGTGGAGGCCGTCACTGATTATATTCAGTGTTAAGGTAGATATTTATTTTTGATTATACCCAGGGAATAAAAGGTGAAGGGAAGAACAGGGCACTGAATGTGGACGATTAGCCATGGTGAATGATGGATCAGAGCCATATGACCTGCTCCTGTGCCTATTTTCAATGTTTTTATCATGGTTGTGCCATACCATAACTATTTGTCGAACCATAGTCACATGCATTGCAACCAAAGCAATGAGAAATATGTATTAATGTACTCATTGGTGCTGCTATTCTGTATTTCCAAAACCACAATGTGCTTCATCCAAGCCAAAAAAAATGTTTACACAATGTACAAATAAGGACATTATCACAAGTTCATATTCTACTGTTTCTACTGTTAAAGGTGAATTTAAGCCAGTGGATGTCAAAGATCTGAAAATTCACTGGGAAACAGGTAAGAATAAAGAACGATAAGCTTGCATTCAAGATAAATGCTGACAAAGTGGATGGACATAAGTATTTCCCTCTCTCGGGACTGACCCTTTGGTTGAGTGCACTGACAACACGCCATGACACAATATCGTTGCTACAGACTTATCAGTGACAGAGGAACGAAAGTACATAAAACTGTTATACCTGTCTCAGAGCTGTTACTGAAATAGTCAGATGTGAATCGATAGTCATGTTTTGAAATTCTAGGGATGAATGATAATACAGAATTCCTCAAGGATGAAGCTACAATGTTCATAAGTGCCCATGAATCAATCTATAGACAGATTAATGTCTGCTGCAAGCAGGTTTTGCAAGACGACGGGTTACGATATCTGAGATACAACTCAGGTTGATAACCTGACCATCATGTCAAAGGCACGTGGTCATAACTTTGCACAATTATCACTAAAATGATCTGGCAGATGTAACACTTTCTACATCCATGATAATGCTCAACAATCAACAATCAGACGTCAGTCGTCGTTAAATCAAAGCAGCTCTCGGAACAACCAATTTTTAATAGGCCCGAAGCGACAGGCTCAGTTGTGATAACAAACAAAGCACAGACCCATGGCTGACGGGGTGGGCTCTAGCTTGGCTGAAACTGAGGATTTGGGCTGAAACTATGACGATTTTGCCAACCCTCCCCCCTTTAATAGGCAGATTTCCACCAATGTGTGTTCCCCCATCCCCCGTTGGGTTTGTCCCATACATCTTGGTATTAGAAGTCAGACCTGCTCTCATGAGGATAAACTCACGACCAGTGGGCAGCCTGGATATAGCCCCTGGATGGGTACTGATATTGTGCTGCATTCAATTGGCCACAGTCTTTGCCAACATCATCAACCTCTCACTTCAACAATCTACTGTTTTCTTTTGCTTCAAGGATACTTCCTTCATTCCAGTCCCCAAGAAAAGTGAAGTCACCTGTCCAGTAGCACTAATGTCAATGATAATGAACTGCTTTGAAAGATTATAATGCCCCACACTTGTGCCAGAACAATCTAGGTCCCATACATTTTGTGTACTGGAAAAATGGGTCTTCCATCAGATAATAAGCTAATCCGAATCTGAACAGGAAATGTTCTGAATGATTGGGTGCTTGGTTAGACATTCATATTTATCACAGCAGTAAACAAAACTTATTCATCTGAGAAATGAAATGATAAGAAATGTTAAGTTAATAGGTGCCTCAGATATGGATGGAGTTTGTGTATTTGACAGCATAGTTACTTTTAGGTGCAGAAGAAAGGAATGTTATTATGAACTCCGTGATGAATGAAATAAATATATTTTCTTCTATTTACCTTATTTATGTGATGTGGATGTGTTTATATGCATGCAACAATAAATTTAAGATTGATGCTGGGTAAGTGCATATAAGCAGGACAACTCGATGCATAAAATTGTACTCAACTCATAAATCATACTGATGCTAAAGATTCTTTTAATTCAGAAAGGTTTAAATAAGTTTTTTAATAAATCTATTCCACTGTTAGTTTAATCTCTGCCAGCGCAGTGTGTGGAAATTCTAGATTATGCAGAATTCTTCATTGGGGATATTCTTCATTCACTTTGAAGTAAATGTCCTGCTGAAGTCCAGCAGAATCAATATGTAAAATAGAAAAAAGGACTGCAACGCTCCAGTCCCACAATACTCTCAGATAATAAAGACAGTTTAGGAATATAAACCATATATTTTAACTAAAGCAAAACATATCTAATCGTATCTGCCATATGCTGCTAGTTTTGCATGGGGATCATGTACCACAATTTCAAGTTAAAGAGTCAAGATTGTTTATATGGCAGAGGCACGGGTCAATGAAATTCCTACTTGCTGCAGCCTTACAAGCACAATAAATGCAACAACATAACAAATCAATATACAGTAAATGATTAGAGAAAGGTACAGAGTACTGATATATCTCATAGAAACATAGAAAATAGGTGCAGGAGGACGGCATTTGGCCCTTCGAGCCAGCACCGCCATTCATTGTGATCATAGCTGATCATCTACAATCAGTAACCTGTGCCTGCCTTCTCCCCATATCCCTTGATACCACTAGCCCCTAGAGCTCTATCTAACTCTATTTTAAATTCATCCAGTGAATTGGCTTCCACTGCCTTCTGTGGCAGAGAATTCCACAAATTCACAACTCTGGGTGAAAAAGTTTCTTCGTGCCTCAGTTTTAAATGGCCTCCCTTTTATTCTTAGACTGTGTCCCCTGGTTCTGGACTCCCCCAACATTGGGAACACTTTTTTTCCTGCATCTAGCTTGTCTAGTCCTTTTTATAATTGTATACGTCTCTATAAGATCCCCTCTCATCCTTCTAAACTCCAGTGAATACAAGCCAAGTCTTTCCAATATCTCAACGGGTTAGGCAGCATCTCTGGAGAACATGGATAGATGACATTTTGGGTTGGGGCCTTTCCTCTCTGAAAAAGTGACCCGACCAGAAACATCACCTATCCATGTTCTTCAGAGATGCTGCCTGACCTGCTGAATTACTCCAGAACACTGTCTTTTAAATGTTGTTTTATAGTATGTGTTAAATGTACGTTTTAGTGCTCTTAAGTTTGTTTTATGTGGGGGGTGGGGTTGGGGGAAACTTTTTTAAATCTCTTACTTCGACGGAGCTGCAATTTCTTTCTGTATCGAATCTCCGTCCACACTGTGGCCTAACATCGAGGGGCTGGCAGCCTCTGCTGGAGACCAACTTCAGGAGCTCCAACCGCGGGAGCCTCCAGGACTTAACATCGTGGAGCTCATGGTCCCTGTCGGGGATCGAACTCGGAAGCTCCAAACGTGGGAGCCTGCGAACTTTAACATCGTGGAGCTCGCAGTCCCTGGTTAGGGACCGACTTCGGGAGCTCCAGGCCGCAGGAGCTTTAACCTCCCCGATCACGGGAGCTTTGATCACTCCGATGTGAGAGCTTCGATCGCCCCGATGCGGAAGCTTCGATCGCCCCGACACGGGGGCTTCGA
>NC_135957.1:57057069-57110069 GCF_053455715.1 Rhinoraja longicauda | reverse complement strand
GCTCTGTATGCTTGTGGGGCGCGGGCATAATCCACACACAACCTCACTAATCCTTCTACAAATGAAATACTAACCAAATCTGCATTCATACCTTGTCTCCAGAACAACAACTCTATTAAATAAAAGTACTCCAAGTGGCGAAAGCACCCAAGTTGAAATATAGTAATGCCAGCCAAGTAACTATTCTGATTATGAATGATCACAGCACTTGAAGGGAGTGCATATAGTGATGATTATAGAGGAATCATTTTAAAAACGTCGATGGTGTGAAGCTAAGCAGGTGATGTCACTTGTGTTTCGAGCCAAGAAATTTGTGAAAACATGAGGAAATAATTAACCCTTAGATGGCAGATAAATTTAAGTGATTTCCTCTACTAACGAGCTGATTTTGTTTGCATTTGGATTATGTTCTGTAATGTTAGTGCGTGAATTCTTGAGGGTTTAGACCTGATGGGTATAGATTTCAGTCTCACGTCAGCTGAGATTTATTAAGATCCTCTAAAGTGCAGAAGGAAAATGCTTAACAGTGGCACTGGGTTATCAGGGAAGCTCGCCATCCAATAACGACATTTGTCAACCCCTAAAGGACCTTGCTAGTGCATGTTTTTGCAGTGTTCTTGACCAGAGACTGCCTTCTCAGATGTCCTAATTCCCTCAGTTTAAATCCTCTTTGTTTACCAATCTATTATTTTTGTGAGGACTTCACACTGCAATTTGCAGTTTCTTTGCCCTGTAATCCCTGGTCTCTGTGGGGTTGATTTTGTTTTTCCGGAGCTGCATTCTCACACAATCCCAACCCAATTCTTCCTGCAGATCACTGATCTCGAAAACAATTGCTCCTATTGCCTTACTGTTGTCAATATAATGACAATATACCTTTGTTCCACCTCATCTTTGTTCGTAATCTTTCCAAATTACAAGTAAGAAACTGATGGTATTGATATTTGTTTCATAGAAAAGCCGCTTTAATGAAGGGATATTTAGTTCTTTGGCAGGCACAGAAGCTCAGATCTTTATCACAATTAACAAAAAACAACAGTGCATGCATTGTATAATTTCTTCAATTTCTTAATTTATTTACCCATGTTGTTCATCATGACCTACTATTATCGTTTTGTACATCTATTCTCAAATAAAAGATCAAAAGCATAAAGATAGACACAAAATGCTGGAGCAACTCAGCGGGTCAGGCAACTAACTGGAGAAAATGGATAGGTGATGTTCCGGGTGGGGACCAGCATCTGCAGCTCCTGCAGTATAACTTTGCATGTGGCTAGCAGTTCAGTTTTGAATTTGAGTGCTTGGTTATTCAAACTTCAGGAAAGCACGTTAGTTTGTTACTAGAGTAATATGAACTCAAGGTGAAAGTCAAGAAAACTGCAGTCGCTGGAAATCTGAAATAAAAACAGAAATTGGTGCAAACATTCAACAGGTCAAGCAGCATCTTAGGAGAACATAGAACATCGAACAGTACAGCAAAGGAACAGGCCCACAATTTCTGTGCCAAACATGATGCCAAGATAAACTAATCACATCTGACTGCACATGGAAAGTAAACAGAGGGAATGCTTCAAATATGAGATATTCTTACAGGACTTCATAACTGAAACCTTGTTTAAAGAGTTCAAATTCCACCTGACCTGTTGAATGTTCCTAGTATTTTTTTTGAACTAGAGGTCATGGCTTCTGGATAGACAGTTCAGATAGTATTAGAACTAATATAAAATAAATATCTCAAGTCAAATGCATGAACCTCTTTATCTCAGAGATTGTAGCTGCTCTTCCAATACATCTCTGGGCAGAATCAAAGTATAGAGATAGAGCAAAAAAATAAAACTGAGTGTCTGACCAAGGGTCTACATGGGTCACACCTCCTCCCTCTTATTAATGTGAGATTGAAGCAGTGACCAAATTGGAGAATCAAACATTAATTTCTTCCTGTGTAGGAAGGAACTGCAGATGTTGGTTTATAGCGAAGAAAGACATAAAATGCCAGAGTAATTCAGCATAATTTCTTTCTTCTAGAGTTCAATACTCCGATGATCAAATAAACATCAGCAGACAAGCTTTAAAGAGTTTATTTTACATGTAGAAAATAACTACAATTTATACTCTTGCTGCAAGCTTCTCGCCATGTGCAGTCTACCTTGATGCAATGGATTGTAGTTAATTCTGTAGCTCTAGAGATGCAAATAGAGAATTGTAAGTCAATATTTCAAGGTGGAACTGCAAAGTATTGCATTATCAGATGTGCTACCTTTCAGATAATATTAGGCCAAAATCCTCTCTGTTCTGTCCATTGGATGTAAAAGATCTCGTGATGCGGTTTTGAAGAGGAACAAAGGAGTTATCTTGAATGATATAGCTGGTATTCTTTAAGAAAATAACTGCAGGTGCTGGTACAAATCGAAGGTATCGCAAAATGCTGGAGTAACTCAGCGGGTCAGGCAGCATCTCTGGAGAGAAGGAATGGGTGACGTTTTGGGTCGAGACCCATCAGTCTGAAGAAGGGTCTCGACCCGAAACGTCACCCATTCCTTCTCTCCAGAGATGCTGCCTGACCCACTGAGTTACTCCAGCATTTTGTGATACCTAGCTGGTATTCTTTCCTCACTGCTTTCATTTGAACAGATTTAATGCTCAATATCATATTTTGTGTCATGTTTGCGGTGTCTTGCAATGCACAAACAATATTCAATATTTTTTGAAGTGCAAAAAGGTCACCTACACATCAAGAGAAATTCATTAGCTGGAAAGAACTCTGAGAAGTTGTAAAAGCTGTCACAGCAATGTGAGTCTCATTTTCAAAGCAGTTTTGCAGATCAAATCCAACTTTCAAAGAGTAAAGATTCAGATTTAAATGAGGATGTATTGTAGTTTAACTTTACTCGCGACGAGCAGTTCATTTAAATTTGATTAGTTTGTTATTCAAATTCCAGGAAATCTTAACAAATATCAGAATTACACAGAAGGACTCTGCAGAAGAATTACATTTGAATATATTTGCAGATGTAAAATGATTACATTGTTAATTCCAAGAGATGATTTAGTACAGAACAGACTCCTACAATGGAAAGAAATTTAACACAAAGAAACACTGTATAATAAAAATAATTGCAAAGCATTAAATTAGTACAAAATCTACAGTCTTCTTGTTTGACATATTTTTTAAATAAATGATATGTATAAATGTTATGTGCTTTATTTACATAAGAACATAAATAAAACTAATCTTTCACCTAACTTTCTTGCACTAACTAACATCCCTTAATTTCCTTAAAATGCAAAAAAGCTGCTGATCTCTCTGTTCCAAATAGAAGATGACTGAAGGTGATTGAACATCCACAGTCCTCTTGGGTAGAGAATTCCTAACATTCATACTCTCTGATGAAGGACATTTGTTTCAACTTTGTCATGAATACCCAACCCCTATTTTTGAATCCCTATTGTGACCCCCTGTTCTTGACTACTCAGCCAGGGCCAACATTATCTCTATATTTACTTTGCCAGGTCTATTAACTATGTTTCTATGAGATTACATCTCATTCTTCTCAAGCTAATGAAGTTTTGATGCACTCTGCCTTACCTCCGGCAGTGCCATGGCGGCGCTGCCATAGCAGCTGCGGCTTACCTGCGGTCCATTTGTCTTTGTGTTTTTGTTGTTTTTTTGTCTTAATTGTAGTTGTGATGTGGTGTTTTTGTGTTTGTGTACTATGTGTGTATGTGGGGGGGAGGGGGGGAACTGTAAAATTGTAAATAGGTGTCCTTTCCGAACGGAGACCCGACCTTTGTTTTCTGGGCCGTGTCTCCGTTCCTGCTGCGGCCTACCATCGGCCCAACTCCTGGAGCTGTCGGCCTCCAGGGCTCTGGTTCGCAGAGCACGCGGACCGGACTTACCATCACCGGAGCCGGCCGTCTTCGGAGGCTGCGGGAGCAGCTGCGACTCGCCTTAGGCTCGGGCCGCGTGGATGCCGACATCAGGAGCTCCGGCAGCGGCAGCGTGTTCGCCCGCCCCGGATCGCGGGGCATGGGGCGCGGACATTTCACCGTCCGGCGCGGCCTAAGATAGGCCGCGGGATATTTCTCTGCTGGGCGGGGGCTTCAATGTCGGGAGCCACGACCGCCCCGACGTGCAGCAACAGCGGCAGCAGCAGCGTGTTCGCCCGCCCCGGATCGGACTTATCATCGGCAGAGCCGGCCGTCTTCGGAGGCTGCGGGAGCGGCTGCGACTCGCCTTAGGCTCGGCCCGCTGCGGACCGTCCGGCGCGGCCTGCAACCACAACAACCTGATCGCGGGAGAGGACAGCAGGAGAAGGGAAAATACATTGTGGCCTTCCATCACAGTGAGGAGAGGACTGGAGGAGACTCACTGTGATGGATGTTTTCTTGATGGATGTTTCTTTTGTGTGTTTTGGGGGTTGTGTAATTTTAATGCCTATTTTGATGCTTTTGTTGTTGGACTGTGGGTGACTGAATTTCGTCCAATTTGGATGACAATAAAGCTATCTTGAATCTTGAATCTTGAATCTTGAATCTTCAGACTGCTCATTTGCTTTTTCAATCTTATGACTAATGCTTTCAAATCAGTGAGAGGATCAGAAGATGTTTTATTCTATTTGTTCGGGTAGATTGAAGGCACAAGGTGAGTCCAGTATCTCTTATGATTAACACATTAAAACAGAAGGAGATTTGTGCTTGCCTATGATCCAGGAATGAAAATAATTGATAAGAAAATTTAAAAATCTTAAACAAAATGGTTTGGTCAAAACTATGGTGCAATCTGGTCATGAAGTCATACGGTGATACTAATATAATATTACAGGAGCTATACTTTCTGCCAGTATCCAGAAACCTGGATAATGGGTAGAATGGAAGTAGGGACTGTTTCTGTGAGGTAGTGTGAATAGGGGTTGCACCATGTCTCTGGTTGACAAGACATGGTAGTCAACTAACAAGAAGCACTAAATATATGTGACTCAATGAGTAGGCTTCCAATTATATCTCCAAACAAAGTGTTTATCATCCCAGAAGTACCAGAATGGGTTTCAACTATGGAAAGTCTCATAAATTAACCACAAGAATGCCTGTTCCCAATTACTATCCCTCACATCACATTGGTATGCATTATAAATGTAAAAAATAAGCACCAATGTGAAAGAGTCCAGAACAAGGGGCCACAGTTTAAGAATAAGGGGTAGGCCATTTAGAACTGAGATGAGGAAAAACTTTTTCAGTCCGAGAGTTGTGAATCTGTGGAATTTTCTGCCTCAGAAGGCAGTGGAGGCCAATTCTCTGAATGCATTCAAGAGAGAGCCAGATAGAGCTCACATTGAATGGCGGTGCTGGCTCGAAGGGCCGAATGGCCTCCACCTGCACCTATTGTCTATTGTCTATTGTCTATTAAAATACTAATGAGTCATCGGGCAAGAGTATTCAATACCTTCATCGGAATGGTTAGGTTTAGGTTAGGTTTCGGGTTTATAGTTGTCACATGTAGGTATGTGAGAATTTCATTGTTCTATTTCAGGACATATGACAATAAAACATTCTACATTCTCTTGTACCGAACTACAGTGAAAAACTTTGTTTTGCATGCCATCCAAACAGATCAGACACACCATACAATCAAGTCAGGCTCAATTACAATAGATAGAGCAAAGGGTAAGATACAGAGTGCAAGGGAAATGAACATAGAACATAGAAAGCTACAGCCCAGGAACAGGCCCTTTGACCCATAATTTTCACGATGAATGTAATGCCAAGTTAAACTAATCTCTGTAAATAAAATTAAAGAAACTACAGATATTGGAAATCTGATATAAAAACAAAATTGATAGAAACACTCAAGATAGACACAAAATGCTGGAGTAACTCAACGGGTCAGGAAGCATCTCTGGAGAAAAGGAATATGTGATGTTTTGGGTTGAAACCCTTCTTCAGACTGAGAGGAGAAAGGGAAACTGGATAGAAATGCTGAATGGGTTTGACCCTATCTGAGGCAAGGGTAGTGGAATCTATAACTCAAATGCTGCCTGACCTCCTTGGTATTTCTAGCACTTTTCTGCTTTTACTTCATTTGAGAAGATTCTTAGTACAGCTATGTTGCATATATTGTGCTCGGAAATGAAATCATGACAAGGAACTGCAGAGTAATGGAGATTCATTTCATATATACTGAACTCAGCTGCTTGAGGTGCAATGTAATAAAGGCCATGATGGGAAGGAAAATGATGGTCCCTGAAAGGAATGATCATGAGTCGCCAATATTTTTACCGATCTTTGCTATGAGCTATGACCAATGAGAATATCAATCCACTTTGACATGGATGGTTGTGTCCACATTGCAAGGGCCACCTAAACTGATATCTACCTTGTGCCAGAAGCTGCAAATTACATTATTGATGCTCATATGAGCCTTCTCCAAGAAAGTAATAATCTGCCTAAGCAGTCTCCCCTGCATTGTTTTAACTCGTTTGGGCCTTTCTTTCCATTCAGGGCTTCAGACTGGAGTCATGGAGTCAAAGGGCCAAACAAAACGGAAACAGGCCCTTTGGATCATCTCATCCATGCCAACCAAGATGCTTCATTCAAACTATTCCCATTTGCCCATGCCTGACCGATATCTCCTTAAACCTCTCCAATCCATGTGCTTATCCAAATGTCTTGAAAATGTTATTTGCCTGCCTAAATTACTTCTATACAAAGATCCCGACATGAAACATTGTCAATCAGGTAAGTGCCTGGCTCCCAATGTCCCACAATAACTCATTCAGAACTAAATCTGTGCCCACTGTATCCAGGCTCGAGCTCATTTCCCAAAGCATGAATCATAATTGTTTTGAATTTTCCTTATTTCTATGGATTAGAGTGGTCAGTCAAGATGTCAGTGCCACAATATGTACTGCAGCAGCTTTTTTTGTCTGATGCCTCATCCAACGTCCTTCTCTTCATTTGACAGAATGCCGCTGGGACAATTTTCAGAATTGCATTCTGACGCTAAAAGTACCCTGAGGCAACATGAGCAGGATTTGTGTAAAGCCATCACTTTGGCTCAAATATGGTTGACGTTGCCCAACTATTTGCAAAGGAGTTGACGTCTTTGTTGGGAGCATCTACCTACAGCTTGGTTGTTGGCTGATTGCAACACCCTGCCCCAGAAGTGGCTACAAGGTAGTTTTGTGGTTATCAATTTCTCTAATGCAAAGTCGACCACCTGCCTGGAAGTTAACAGGATGTGTTGCTTTCAAGGGCTGCTGAAAGGAACAATCACCATTTGCAGCTGGCTGCTGCTGAAGCTGAGAAATGGGTCACACTGATGAAGCTTTCATTCACGTTTCCTTAAACAGCATGCAATGCGGAAATTCTCTAGGTACCTGCAAAGAATAAATACTTTGGTACGTTTTCTATAAAGGAGACCATATGGCATCCTGATTGCATGTGGATACAGGATATACCTTTTCCTCTCGATTTATATCACCAAAACCTTCAGGGTCACTTTTGCGAAACTGTAGCCCTTCTCCTTCAATTCTCCATCTATACTTCAATGAGCCACTATGTGCTCACTTCAAACCAGACCCAACTGTTCAAAGGATGTGGTTACAAGACCAGAGCCACTTCCATTTAAGTTTAAATTACCATAATTTAAACTTGCATGGAAATGCTAATCCAAAAGTAGAACTGATTGTGTACTAAATTGGGACATTCAAGAGATTAGTCTTACTGGAACATTTATAACTGGAAATTCCACTAAGTAGTGGTATTTTATTTTCAATTTGTGCAGCCAATTTTTGTGCACATTAGGCAAAGTTAGCAATCATTTTGAATTGAATTGAATTGAATAAAAAGATACAGCATGGAAGCAGGCCCAACAGCACCCTAAATCTACAGTGACCATTGATCACCCGGTCACATTAGTTCTAAAGTTCTTCCACTTTTGTATCCACTCCCTACACACAACGATCAATTAAAGTTAAACTACAAACCCATATGTTTGGGGATGTGTGAGGAAACACATGTAGTCACAGGAGGAACATACAAACTCCACCTCTACCATCTGTACCACTGAACTGCCCCATCTCTTGTTACGATTCTGCCCTTGTAATCTTGGACCTGGCCTTTCAATATCTACAATGTTTTAATTTTGATTTATCAAAATTAATTTGTACAGACCATTCCAATATCATGAACACCACTTTGTTGAGCTGGCTTACCTGAAATTTCTTATCTGTCTTATCTGAAATTTTCCAGCTTGTGTACATGAAATCACTTGTGAGCCTAAGTTTCACTTGGTGGTGATGTTAACTCTTGGCCTTTATTTACATATGGCAAGTGAAGAACTTTAAACAAGAGAGGGAAATGGATATGAGGGGACATTTTTGATAGCTTGGAACTGGTACCCAGCACAAGAGACTTCTTGCTTTACAATGATAATCACAGAGAAAAGGTTTTGGGAGGAAAGAGCGGGACAGAGTATTCCAGGACAGGGAAGGCAATGAGTTTACTTGTCATTTGTTTACTTGGTTACAGGAATATTTCAACTCATTCCCACTGAGGAATGCTCTGCTCTTAGCAGAAGAGCTCTGGGTTGATAGGTTAAACGGCCTCCGTCAATTGCCCCTAATGTAAAAGGAAGAGGATGAGAAAGTGGAATAACATAGGATTGGAGTGAATGGATGATCTATTGTCACCATGAACCTGGTGGGCTGAAGGACGTGTTTCAATGGTATATCTGCAAACTGGAGACTTCAAGGGTTCATTTTATGATCAGATCTGCTCTTTTCGGTGAGTAATCTGCTGGACTTCACATCCTCAACTCTCCAGGTCTCTCCTCAAGCAGGCTGCTCTTCTGTCCACAGAAATGTGCAAGTTAAATCTCACTAACGTTGGTTGGTTGGTAAAAATGGTTGAGCTGAATGTCAATGTTTCTTTATTGTAACGTACACCAGGTACAGTGAAATACATTTATTTTTTGCACACAGATCCGTAAGTCTTTCCCCGTACATAAACACAATCCCCCCCAGTTAGTGCAGTATGCACAGAACAGCCCACCAAGGCCATATGCAAGAGGCGCCATTTTGGCACCATTTTACAGTCCCAGCTGCAGCGAGCCATAAAACCCGTTGCTGCCGTCTCTTCCTCCATTCTGGTAGTCCCGCAAACCGTTGTCACTCTCCATGTCTGGCCCTCTTCAGCCTTCCTTCCCCGAATGTCCAACTTGTTTTTAACCAGTCTTATTACTACCAAATAGACACAGTGAAAATGAATCCCTTCAGTTTACTTACCATCTACCTTATGGATGTATTATTCAGATGTATTCAGAAGAACCGTGGGGTAGAAGATAATAGGAATATAATATGCCTGAATAAAATGTTGAACAAAACATCAATGTGATGATATGAGGAAATGATAAGGTTTGGTACAATTGGTGCAATCAATTGGAATGCATGACACATACACAATATTTAATGTAAACCATAAAATTTAATTCACTGCAAATGTTAGCCAAGTCTTTGGAAGTCTATCATTTTTGTTGCACTAATCTCAGATTACACCTTAGGCTTTATAAGGTATGAACGTTTAGCAGATTTTGCATCTGCATTTTATTGATATTACTTTAACAATCATGCAAGAATATAAGGGACTGTGTCTGAAATTTATGCATTGAGTCAGGATTGCGGAACAATCTGTAACAAATTTACTGAATTTGGGTAGTGTGCCAAAGCATTCTGCTACACAATAAGTGATAAGTATAAGTGAATAGGTTTAAGTTTATTGGCCAAGTACGTACACATACAAGGAAAGAGCCTTGGTGCTCCGCTCGCAAGTAACAACTCGAACATACAGTAAACAATTAAGAATAAAGCATAAAACATTAAAACATTAAGAATACAACATTACGGTTTAAACATGTGAGTGAAATAAACCAGAGCAAAAAGAGACTACAGACTTTTGGTTATTGAGTAGAGCCACTACTCGCGGAAAAAAAGCTGTTTTTATGTCTGGCTGTGGCTGCTTTGACAGTATGGAGTTGCCTTCCAGAGGGAAGTGCTTCGAAGAATTTGTGGCCAGGATGAGAGGGGTCAGAGATGATCTTACCCGCTCGTTTCCTGGCCCTTGCAGTGTACAGTTCAACAATGGGGGGAAGGTTGCAGCCAACAACCTTCTCAGCTGATCAAATGATTCGTTGCAGCCTGCGGATGTCGTGCTTGGTGGCTGAGCCAAACCAGACCATGATGGAGAAGGTGAGGATGGACTTTACAATGGCAGTATAGAATTGGACCATCAATGTGTTTCCTCAGGTGCCACAGGGAGTACATCCTCTGTTGGGCCTTTTTGACTGTGGAGTCGATAGAGCCCCCCCATTTAAGGTCCTTGGAGATGATGGTTCCACAGATGTGACTGTGGTGTTGTTGATGGTGAGTGGGGGCAGGGGAGGGGGAGCTCTCCTAAAGTCTACAATCAGTTCCACTGTCTTAAGAGCATTGAGCTCCAGGTTGTTGCGATGGCACCAGGATGCCAGCTATGCCACTTCCTGTCTGTAGGCAGATTCCTCCCCATCATGGACCAGTCCAATCAGGGTTGTGTCATCCGCAAACTTGAGAAGCTTGACAGAGGAGTCTGTGGAGGTGCAGCCATTGGTGTAGAGAGAGTAAAGGAGAGGGGAGAGTACGCAGCCTTGCGGTGCTCCTATGCTGAGGGTCTACGGGTCCAAGATGTGCTTTCCCAGCCTCACATGCTGCTTCCTGTCCGTCAGGAAGTTGATGATCCACTGACTGAGGGGTTCAGGCACAGTCAACTGGAAGAGTTTGTAGTGTTGTAGCTCTGGCACAATGGTGTTAAATGCAGAGCTAAAGTCCACAAACAAAATCCTGGCATAGGTCCCCTTGCGGTCTAGGTACTGGAGAATGAAGTGCAGGCCTAGGTCGACTGCATCATCCTCCGATCTATTGGCCCGTTATGCAAACAGCAGAGGATCCAGCAGGAGTTTTGTGATATTTTTCAGCTGGGCCAGCACAAGTCTTTCAAAGGTCTTCATGACGACAGAGGTCATTGCTACAGGCCTGTAGTCATTAAGACCAGTGATCGTTGTCTTTTTGAGTACAGGGATAATAGTGGAGACTTTGAAGCAGGCAGGGACAGTGCAGGTTTGCAGGGACTGGTTGAAAATGTCTGTGTAGATCGGTGCCAGTTGTTCGGCACAGAGCTTGAGTGTAGAGGGGAAAACATTGTCCGGTCCTGGAGATTTCCGGCTTTTCTGTCTCCTGTCTCCTCCATTTCTATTGTTGGAGATGGAGAAGTGGCCAGACTGATGTTGGGCCGCAAGGAGGGGGTGGGTTGTTGGACAAGGGCCCAATCTTTGCAGACTGGAGTCAAGCTGTAAGGGGGTGTGAAGTGGTGATTGCAGAGGGGTGGGGAAGGGCCAGTCTTTGCAGATTGGAGTCAGTCCGTGAGTAGGTGTGAAGTGGTGATTGGGAAGGAGTGGGTGGGGAAGGGTCCAATCTTTACAGAACGGAGTCAGTCTGTGAGTAGGTATGAAGTGGTGATGGGAAGGGGGGGGGGGGAGGGGGTCCCAGGGTTATGTTTCTGTTTCTCGAACCTGCAGTAGAACTCATTGAGGTCGCTGGTCAGCTGACGATCGTCCAAGGAGCGGGGGGAGGGGGGATTTCCTCTTGTAGCTGGTGATTTCTTGCAAGCCCTTCCAAACTGAAGAAGAGTCATTAGCTGAGAAAATGCTCCTCAGCTTGTCAGAGTACCTTTCCTTGGCAGCTCCGATTCCTCTTCTCAGCTTGTGCTTGGCCTGCCTGTAGAGGTCTGTATCCCCGCTCCTATAAGTCTCATCTTTTGACCGGCGGAGCTGTCTGAGTTCTGCTCTGAACCAGGGCTTGTCATTGTTGAACCAGATCCGGGTCTTAGTGGGAATGCAACTGTCCTCGCAAAAGCGACACAGGATGTCACAGTGTCAGTGCCGAGGCTTGCAGTTGCTTCCCTGAACACATTCCTATCAGTGCAGTCAAAGCAGGACTGTAGTTTTTCAATGCCCTCGCTTATCCACCTTTTCGTTGTTCTGAACACCGGTTTAGCAGATTTTAGTTTCTGCCTGTAGGTTGGAATAACGTGAACTAAACAATGATCAGAGAGACCCAGAGCCGCCCGAGGAACAGAGCGATATGCGTTCTTGTTTGAAGAGTAGCATTGATCAAGTATCCTCTCCCCTCTGGTGGGGCAGGAACCATGAAGTCTGTACTTTGGGAGCTCACGATTGAGGTTGGCCTCGTTAAAGTCCCCCAAAACAATGACCATGGAGTCCGGGAAGTCACTCTCTACCCTCAATACCTGGTCAGCGAGTTGCGTTTGCTCCTTACGTACGCAGGCTTGGGGGGGGATGTAAACTCCAGCGAGAATAAAAGAGGTAAATTCCCTCGGAGAGTAAAAGGGTTTGCAGTTTATAAAGAACGATTCTAGATTGGGGGAACAGTACCGTGATGTTGCTGCACCAGTCCTGGTTAGTATAGAAACATATTTCACCTCCTCTTGATTTTCCCGCTGCCTCTGTGTCACGGTCATCTCTGTGTAGTTGAAAGCCAGCCAGTTGCAGCGCATTGTCTGAGGCCGACTCACACAGCCATGTCTCGGTGAAGCACAGGGCAGCGGCTCGAGAGAAACCCTTGTTTGTATGGTTTGTATTGTTCGTCCACTTTGTTGTTGAGAGAACGTAGATTTGCGAGGAATCTACTCGGGAGCGGTGTGCGTAATCCTCGTCGCCGGAGTCGGGCGAGTGCTCCAGAGTCCTTCTCACGGGTCCTCCTCCTTTTCAAGACCTTGAACGCAGCCACAGCCCCGCCGACGAGTATATCCAAATAATCCAGCAGGTGAGAGAAATACGGAACGATGTTTGAAGGTACCGTATGTCTGATGTTAAGGAGTACCTCTATCATGAAAGTGATCTTTGTGGGATTTTCACAGACGACACAAACGAACAAACACATACAAAACAGCAAGGAGCAGCACACCGTGGCAGCCATCGTCATCGCCATCCGGAATATTTGGAACTAAGATATATATTTTGAAATCTTGTTCTATGTTTAGTTCATTGACGCCAGGTCTGATCTGATATCTGAAGAAGGATTTCGACCCGAAATATCACCTCTCCGTGTTCTCCAGGGAGGCTGCCCGACCTGCTGAGTTGCTCCAGCCCTTTGTGTCCTTTTGGTTCTTCAAATACTTACTTTTCAGTTTGATTATGCAGGTGTAAGGTACTGAAATAAAAACAGAAAATGCTGGAAAAATTTAGTGAGTGAGGCAGCATCTGGGAAGAGACAAATAGAGTTAATATTTCAGGTCAGAATTCATGCTGCATAATGTCTAAATTCTTCATTAATAATCTCAAAGCTTAAGTAAAGTATAATTCACAGGCAGAAAGAACTGCAGATGATGGAACCTTGCATCGAACACTTTGTGCTGGAGTAGCTCAATAGATCAGGCAACATCTTTAGAGCACATGGATGGTGACGTTTCAGGTCAATCTTCCTTCAATCTGAAAAAGGGACCCGACCTGAAACGTCACTTATTCATGTTCTCCAGAGATTCTGTCTGGCCTGTTGAATCACTTTGTGTTTTACTAAAGTTTAACTCCCTTTCACGTGTTTATTAATATTTTCAAAAGAGGAAAACATGTGCTCCATATAGTCTGAAGAAGGGTTTTGACCCGAAACATCACCATTCCTTCTCTCCAGAGATGCTGCCTGACCCGTTGAGTTACTCCAACATTTTGTGTCTACCTTTGTGCTCAAGATAAATGGTCTGCCAGCACTTTTTCAGAAGATATTCCATCTTTCACTCTCACTTTGATTCAAAATTAAAATTACGTGACGGGGGAGAACATTGCTCCAAATATGCTCTCTGATCTTCATGGGTGGGATTTTGTGACTTTTGTGAGAAATGCTGTTTTGAAAAGGAAAAACCTAATTCTATAGCAAATGATCTAATAAAGATCATTTGGGACATTTGTGAACTATGTAAATGCTACTTTAAAATAATGACAATCGTTCAAGTTTCGAAGTGACATTTTTGCAAAGGAATAGTTCCAATAAGAGCAATTAAAGACAACTTGTTTGAGGAATTAAAAAGAAGAAATCCCATCCAACAGAATGCTTCTTCAGTCAAGTATATAATTCAGTCAAGAATAACTCCAGGGCAAGTGGCCACCATTGTTGCTGCTGTACAAAGAGTACAAAGGGCATCAAGGGAAAGAGGGACAGTAACTTGTTTACTATTTCCAGCAGTGTCAGAAAACATTTTATCATTGTTAATGTTCCATATTTGGTTTTTAGATCTAGCTAATATAAAACACATTGTATCATCTATGCACAGAATCCCAAAACGTTTGTGTGAGAGGTAACGGAAGGGAAGATTGCCAGTCCACAAAATAGTGAAAACAGTTTTTATTAAAGTTCATTCCTCAGATCTGTGTACTAATCTCCGTGTGGATTTTAAAAATTCAATTTCTTTTTGTGGTGGTCTCCCGCTGCTGAATATATCATGACCAGATGAAGAAACAGACAATAGAACTGCCTTTAGCCCACTCATAATAGTACTGTTAAAACATGGAACATAGAACATATAAGTTCTCAGCACAAGAACAGACCTTTCGGCCCACAACGTCTGTGCCGAACACGATGCCAGGATCATCACTTATCCAGCTGCACATAACTCATCTCCCTCCCTTTTCTGTCTATCCATGCTTTGAATAGGCATCTTGGTCAGCATGGATGAGTTGAGCTGAAGGACCTTTTTCCACACTGTAAGACTGACTCTAAATTTATTTTACCAAAGACGTCAATTTACAGGATATATGCTGGCTTTTTACTGCAGTGTACTATGTGTTTCTTAATGCAGTTACGAAGTTATATAAGCTTCGTAATCGGAGTAGTTTATTTTAGTTTGGAGATACAACGTGGAAACAGGCCCTTTGGCCCACCGAGTCTGCACCGACCAGCAATCCCTGCACATTAATACTATCCTACACACACTAGGGACAATTTACAATTATACCAAGCCAATTAACCACCAAACCTGTACGTCTTTGGAGTATGGGAGGAAACCAGAACTCCCGGGGAAAACACACGCGGGTCACGACGAGAACGTACAAACTCCGTACAGACAAGCACCCGTAGTCAGGATTGAACCTGGGTCTCTGGCGCTGTAAGGCAGCAACTCTACCGCTGCGACACCGTGTTGCCCCGAGTAACAAATGCTCTTTATCTCGGTTCATATGTGGAAAAAAAAGGCTTTTCTCAGGCTTTTGAAACACAACCTAAGACATTAACTCTGTTTCTCTGTAGATGATGTCTGACATCACATGTATTTCCAATGCTATTGATCATATATTAGACCCTTTTCAAACAGCCTGGTTATTTTTCAGGGATTTTTCAGGTTAAACTTATTAACAATTGACTTGTATAATGATCTTTAAAAATCTATTGTACACCCCAGAAATTAAAGAGCATTGCTGAAGGGGACCATCATAGATGCAAACAAATATTCTGCTGAGATAGGAAACATTTCAGTGCAATGTCCTTTTTCAGAATATGAACAGCTTTTTAAGTGTGCTGTCAATATGCCACAAAGTTCAATCTTAACAATGTGATTATGATGGTCATCCACAATTCTGTCAAATGTTATTGCATTGGTAGCAATGTTTAGTGAACCAAAGGATTAGTTCTTCAAGATAATTGATCACCAAATATAAAGCAATGTTGGTGCTTCATTTTATTTCACTACATACTGAGGAAAAAATCGTTTCGTTGACTGTTCCCTAATAAAAACAGAAATCACAGCAAGATTTTGTCATCAAGATTTGAATTTCTCTTTAAAGTTGGTCAGAGCGGAAAGTTTTGAAAGGGATCTACATCAGGCACTGCATCAAAAAAGCAGTTGATATCATCAAAGACCCACGCCACACTGGCCAAGCTCCCATCTTGTTAATGCCATTGGAAAAAGGTACAGGAGCCTGAGATCTGTGACCTCCAGGCTCAAGAACAGGTTGTACCTGGTAACTATCAGACTCTTCAACAATGCACAACATTAACCGCAACTCAACCTCACCGATTTGATCTACTGTAGACTTTGTTTTGGTAGCACTACATACTTTGGTTTTACTCTGCTCTGGTTACTTGGTATTACTGATTAATAATTTATTTCATTATTGATTATTGTACATTTATTTGTGTGTTATTGCATTGGTGGGCCTGCATTGCTGCAGAAAGTAGGAACTTTATTGCCCCATTGTCAGTACATATGATAATTAAACACTCTTAACTCTCTTGACCCTTGTATTACTCAATTGCTCACGAGTCCTGGTGTAAGTCAAACACATAACTTACAAGTAACTAGGGAATGTAGAACCTTCTGACTATTATTGCATTAAATTGGAAAATGACATTAACGGTAATATTAATAAAGGTTTATTTTCCAAAACAATGCAATTCAACCATCCCTGCAAGTTTGATAATTTTTTAATTGGAAAAGTGTGACAGCAATTAATCTGTTCAATATATACATTTCCATATACTAAATAGAAGTTCACATATTGCATAGCATCATTTTAATAACAAACATGCTGCTGGAGGAACTCAATGGGTCAAGTAGCATCTGTAGAGGGAAAGGAACGGTTGGTATTTTAGACTGAGACCCTGCATCCTAATGTAGGGTCTCAACTCAAAACAACAACAATTCCTTACCCTCCACTGTTGCTGATCCAGCCATTGAGTTCCTCCAACTGCGACTGGATTGGCATCAGGACCTGCTCCAGCTCCACCAGCTGTGCCTGCCTGCATGATTATACACAAACATTTAAAGGGAGGATGGAAAGTGACAAGAATTGATTTTTCAACATTTGTGGAGGAAAGTGTAACATATCTGTCTGAAAACTAGTCTGTATAGTTGATTCTTACAGGATTAAAAAAGACCTAGCAAATCACTCAGGCGTAGGTGACTCACTACTTTCTCAGTGGAGTTTAGAGATGGGCAATAATTGCTCACCTTGCCTGTGACAACCAGATCAGGAAAACAAATACATTTAAAAAAATCATCTGATCTTATTTCTACCACAAGTGCTTCATCTGACCTGCCCCATTGTTTAATCAGTACAACAACTTATAAGGAAGCTTGTTTTTTTGTTTCATAAGAAATTTCTCTTCACTCTTTCTCACCCACCGAGTCCGCACCAACCAACGATTCCCAGACTGAATAACAGTCCACTTCATTGTTTTGAAAAGTTTGATATCAATGCATTTCTCCAGCTACCTCTTGATGGTCAATATATTGTGATGTATTTTATACATTAGCTGGACAATATATTACGATATATGTTAAATTCAGTTGTATTCAAGAGCTTTCAGATGTCATCTGTTAAACAACTGTCCAAAGCATTGAAGCTCTCCACTATTTTTTTACACCTGTAGATGAATCTCCAAAGCAGGATGTTGAGGGGTGTTGTCTTGTACGTGGCTCTGCCAGCTGATTAATGGTCGACTATATTGGTCAATGTGGAAAGTATCAATTGGTTTGTCTTAGTTACAGGATTTTGCAGCTACTCAGAAGAAGCGTTTTGCAATCAAGATTTTTTTTTAAATTATTTGATTTAAATTTTATTCCTGATTTTATATCTAACATCTAGTATCTGCATTAAAAAAAAAGATTTATAGTACAAAATGGGTATTGATTCCCATTTATATGCATTTGTTTTCAAGATGGCAACAAGATTCCAAATGGTGGAGGTATTTAACATGGCAGCGGCATTGCACATGGGAAAAGAATGGTGCTGGTAAGCAGGCTGGGGTCTTACCTCAAGCACCCTCAGAGGTTAACGAGGTTGGCTAAGGGAAGTGACACAAGGCATGGAGTGGTGGCCATGTTAGGCGAAACACCGTGCTTTCATGGGTTGATGTGGCTGGATTGAAGGGTTGGCGGAGTGGGTGCCTGGAAGCTTTGTAGAAGCCTGCAATTCGAGTGGATCACCATTCTAAGAGGCTGAGCACGGGAATCACTCGAGACCAGCATGGAGTAACAGAGCAGTGCTGGAGGACATCAGCATCAACGCCTGGCTAGGCCGATCTCTGCAACTCAGCAGTTTATTTATAGTAACATTTTTACTGAAAACGACGCAAAGTGTTTGAGTATCTCATAAATGTGTGCAAAGAAGGAATTTCACTGTATCATTGAACCATTTTCTTGAAATACCCAGCTGGACTCTCTTGAACTATGAAGGAGTTGCAACATACATCACATGATTTGATGTTAAAAAGCCTGGGCAATATTGAACCCCATGTTGCATCACTCACTGCTTAGATCAGGTTTGGTCCTGCTGCAATTGTTCCAGTGATTACAGCATTTTAAATGAATAAGCTCAGGACAGAGATCACCAAGCTGGTATTACAATGAACTTTCTTATTAACACCTAAACGCTTCCTCCTTCTTTTCAGTATGTCCATAGATTTTTTAAATTTGACAAGCAAAGCAACTATTTTCTAACTGCTTCTCCAGACAAAGATTCCCTCCTTTGCTCAACTGGAAAATGAAGTAGGTGATGTTGGGTAGGCCTATCATCGCTCTATTGCTCCTTTGGTTTTCAGAGTCTGCATTGTGGTCTTGGGCTCCAGATCTTCTCCTGCACTTATTCCGGCAACAGCTATTATCTTTAGTTTACCAGCCCATGCATTGTACAGCACAACACTATGAAATTTGAAGTTTGAACACTATGAAGTTTTAAGTGTCATTATTTTTGCTGAAGTATTGACAATAGACAATAGACAATAGACAATAGGTGCAGGAGTAGGCCATTCAGCCCTTCGAGCCAGCACCGCCATTCAATGCGATCATGGCTGATCACTCTCAATCAGTACCCCGTTCCTGCCTTCTCCCCATACCCCCTCACTCCGCTATCCTTAAGAGCTCTATCCAGCTCTCTCTTGAAAGCATCCAACGAACTGGCCTCCACTGCCTTCTGAGGCAGAGAATTCCACACCTTCACCACCCTCTGACTGAAAAAGTTCTTCCTCATCTCCATTCTAAATGGCCTACCCCTTATTCTCAAACTGTGGCCCCTTGTTCTGGACTCCCCCAACATTGGGAACATGTTATCTGCCTCTAATGTGTCCAATCCCCTAATTATCTTATATGTTTCAATAAGATCCCCCCTCATCCTTCTAAATTCCAGTGTATACAAGCCCAATCGCTCCAGCCTTTCAACATACGACAGTCCCGCCATTCCGGGAATTAACCTAGTGAACCTACGCTGCATGCCCTCCATAGCAAGAATATCCTTCCTCAAATTTGGAGACCAAAACTGCACACAGTACTCCAGGTGCGGTCTCACCAGGGCCCGGTACAACTGTAGAAGGACCTCTTTGCTCCTATACTCAACTCCTCTTGTTACGAAGGCCAACATTCCATTGGCTTTCTTCACTGCCTGCTGAACCTGCATGCTTCCTTTCATTGACTGATGCACTAGGACACCCAGATCTCGTTGAACTCCCCCTCCTCCTAACTTGACACCATTCAGATAATAATCTGCCTTTCTATTCTTACTTCCAAAGTGAATAACCTCACACTTATCTACATTAAACTGCATCTGCTATGTATCCGCCCACTCACACAACCTGTCCAAGTCACCCTGCAGCCTTATTGCATCTTCCTCACAATTCACACTACCCCCCAACTTAGTATCATCTGCAAATTTGCTAATGGTACTTTTAATCCCTTCGTCTAAGTCATTAATGTATATCGTGAATAGCTGGGGTCCCAGCACCGAACCTTGCGGTACCCCACTGGTCACTGCCTGCCATTCCGAAAGGGACCCATTTATCCCCACTCTTTGCTTTCTGGCTGTCAACCAATTTTCTATCCATGTCAGTACCCTACCCCCAATACCATGTGCCCTAATTTTGCCCACTAATCTCCTATGTGGGACCTTGTCGAAGGCTTTCTGAAAGTCGAGGTACACCACATCCACTGACTCTCCCTTGTCAATTTTCCTAGTTACATCCTCAAAAAATTCCAGTAGATTTGTCAAGCATGATTTCCCCTTCGTAAATCCATGCTGACTCGGAATGATCCCGTTACTGCTATCCAAATGCTCAGCAATTTCGTCTTTTATAATTGACTCCAGCATCTTCCCCACCACTGATGTCAGACTAACTGGTCTATAATTACCCGTTTTCTCTCTCCCTCCTTTCTTAAAAAGTGGGATAACATTTGCTATCCTCCAATCCACAGGAACTGATCCTGAATCTATAGAACATTGAAAAATGATCTCCAATGCTTCCACTATTTCTAGAGCCACCTCCTTAAGTACTCTGGGATGCAGACCATCAGGCCCTGGGGATTTATCAGCCTTCAGTCCCATCAGTCTACCCAACACCATTTCCTGCCTAATGTGGATTTCCTTCAGTTCCTCCATCACCCTAGGTTCTCCGGCCCCTAGAACATTTGGGAGATTGTGTGTATCTTCCTCAGTGAAGACAGATCCAAAGTAACGGTTTAACTCGTCTGCCATTTCTTTGAAACAAATTAAAAAAAACATGCCAACCCTCTGCTCTGAGTCATTGCCTTTAATAAAATAAAACTCACTACTGTTTAGTTAAATTTAATTAATTATCATTTTCACTTGTACAGTGAAAAAAAAAATTGTTGCAAGTTATCCAGTTGCAGGATAATGGAATAACATTTAGCACAAGATAAAGACTAGTAAATTCTGATTAAAGATAGTCCAAAGGTATCCAATGAGGTAGATGGTAGGTCAGGATTGCTGTCTAGTTGGTGATAGGATGGTTCCGTTGCCTGCTAACAGCTGGGAAGAAACTGTCCCTGAATCTGGAGGCAAGCGTTTTCACACTTCTGTCCCTCTTGCCTGATGGACGAAGGGAGAAGAGGGAGTGACTAGTTTGAGACTCATCCTTGAAGATGGCCTTGACGAGGCAGCGTGAAATTGCATGCTTAATCTTACATGTTTCACGTCTCTGACACATACACTATGGTAGTTGGAAGTAAAGAAACATGCTTCAGTTGCCTCAAATAACAACATTGAAAAGGAATTTGGACAGGTCGACGAATAGGATAGGTTTAGACGGATATAGGCCAAACGTGGGCAGGTGGGACTAGTGTAGATGGAGCGTTTTGGTTGGCATGGGCAAATTGAGCTGAAGGACCTGTTTCTGTGCTGCATGACTCTATGACTCTGAAATTATCCTGTGGCGAGGAAGTTGTGAGTCATGATGCCATTACTTCCACAGAGTTAAAGTCCAGGTGCAAAACCACGGCCAACATCTTTAGTCAGAGGTGGTGAATCTGTGGAATTCTTTGCCACAGAAGGCTGTGGAGCCCAAGTCAGTGGATATATTTAAGGCAGGGTTAGATAGATTTGTGATTAGTATGGATGTCAGAGGCTATGGGGAGAAGGCAGGAGAATGGAGTTAGGCAGGAGAGATAGATCAGCCATGATTGAATGGTGGAATAGACTTGATGGGCTGAATGGCCTAATTCTGCTCATAATCATTTATAATCGTATGATTTTATAGATTTGTACATATGTGTGTTTAGAAATCTTATCCTCCAAGTGTATTACTCATCAGATAGGTCCAGGGACAATGTTTAACTCTATACATTCTCTGGGAATAGGGTAGTCACAGATGGGCACACCGTTCCTTCCCACACTTCTCTGAGTGGCCTTTCTAACTAATGCAATGTTGGCAGCACCGTGAAGACTGCAGCATCCACTGAATGAGAATTTCAGCAATAAAACTGCAAAACCGATTCCCTCTGAGTTTAAACACCCACAACGGACTTTAGAAAGTGCCTGGGCGGCCTGCTGTCATCTGAAGAAACCTACTCAGATCTCCTGATGTGAACAAGTTGTCTCTTTAAAAAGCAAGAGAATGTAACGTGATGTGCTTTGAGCTGTAACAAAACTGATTCATACCAGTTTGTGTGGAGTAATGGATTTCTGTTCATGCCAGCAAGGACTGAAATTGGTGCTTGCCATTTAGGGTATACACTTGGCCCTGGGAAAATGTCAGGCATGCTGGCGCAGATAATGCCTGGATGTAGCCCATCTCATTCTGCAATAACACCAGTTTCACGTGAAGATTATTGCTAACATGAGCCACTCTGGTGACTTAGATTTTGGATCCTGTAGTTTTTTAACCAAAACTCCATTCAATCCATTTATTTGGATTATTCTTTCTTATTCTTCATTGCAACAGTTCTGCATGTGTATGGTGGTAACTTACTCAAGGTTTTTTAAAATATTATGTGGGTGTCTATTTTGTTTACATTCAATTCATTTAACTGTGTGATCCTCAATGTATCTATGGCAGATGTTATTATCTAGAAAAATAACTCTCTATCAAGAATGCAAGAGCACAAGAAAATAGGAACAGGATTACGCCATATAGCCTCCTGTTATTCAAATTGATTACCGATGGTCTGCTCCAGACCTCAGCTCCCTTCTGTGGTAGTTCCAGATTACCTTCAGTTTTCTGATCTTTATCAGCTAATTCATGGAATGAGAAAGTTGTTACATCACAAACAACTAAAAAGGTTATATCGATATTCAGGGGAGTTGAGAAGAATAAAGAGTGATCTAAATCTTGTAATGTCTCTATGCGTGAGAGAGTTTCAATTGAGTTGACATGGATGAAAGATAAGTTGACAGTTATTTAAAACTAAAGTGTACAGTCATTTCTTCTTGTGCAAGATGTTGAACCTTTAGAATTGTTCATAGGAAAGTAGATACATTGTTGATTACAATGTATTCATACCAGTTGATTACAATGTATTACATTGTTGATTACATTGTTGATTACAATGATACATTGTTGATTACAATGTATTACAATGTATACTGCAGATGCAGTATAATATAGATAAATGTGAGTTTATCCACTGTGGCGGCTAGAACATGGAGGCAGGTTAGGTAAGTGGGAAGTGCAGCGAGACCTGGGTGTCCTTGTACACCAGTCACTGAAAGCTGGAGTGCGGGTGCAGCAGGCAGTGAAGAAAGCTAATGGCATAGTTAGATAGAGCTCTAGGGGCTAGTGGAATTGAGGGATATGGGGAGAAGGCAGGCACGGGTTATTGATTGGGAACGATCAGCCATGATCACAATGAATGGCGGTGCTGGCTCGAAGGGCCGAATGGCCTCCTTCTGCACCTATTTTTTATGTTTATGTTATGTTTATGTATCTACTTTGTTATAGAAAATAGAAAATGGGCGATTACAATGTAACAACTTTCCTATGGAATAACTACTATTGAAATAACTGCTACCTTAGCTTTTATCTAAGTCAACTCAATTGATACTCCTCATGCATAGAGACATCACAAGGTATAGAGCACATCTTATTCTTCTAAACTGCCCTGAATATTGATCTAACCGTTTTAGATTTGGGGCGGCACGTGGCGCAGTGGTAGAGTTGCTGCTTTACAGCACTTTCAGCACCAGAGGCCCAGGATCGATCATGACCACGGGTGCTTTCTGTATGGAGTTTGTATGTTCTCCCCATGACCGCGTGGGTTTGCTCCGAGATCATCGGTTTCCTTCCACGCTCCAAAGATGTACAGGTTTGTAGATTGATTGGCTTTGTGTAAATGTAAATTGTCCCTCGTGTGTGTAGGATAGTGTTAATGTACGGGGACCGCTGGTCGGTGTGGACTCAGTGGGCCGAAGGGCCTGTTTCCGCACTGTATTTCTAAACTAAACTAAACTAAAGCTGTTTGTGACAGGACAACTTTCTCATTTCATGACTTAACTGAGTTAATCCTTCAGAACTACTTCCAATGCTCATATATCTTTTCTTAAATAAGGGAACCAAATCTGTAGACTGTACTGCAGGAGTGGTCTGCCCAACACCTTCCATAATTGTAACAATGCCTCGCTATTTTCAACTCCAACCCCATAGCAGTGAAGGTCAATATGCCTGTTTCCTTCTTAATTTTATGGGCCTGTGTGTTAATTGTAGTGAGTTGCATGGACAAGGACACATAAACCCCTCTGTATTCCCTGTTAGTGATTAATTTGACCCTCAAAAATGCCTAGCTAAGATTATTTTACGTAGTTTAAGAGACTAAATATCATATCTAGAAACTTAGAAACATAGAAGCATAGAAATAGATGCAGGTGTAGGCCATTCAGCCCTTTGAGCCAGCACCGCCATTCAATATGATCATGGCTAATCATCCAGAATCAGTACCCCTCTCCTGCTTTCTCCCCATATCCCATTCCATTAGCCCTAAGAGCTGTATCTAACTCGTTCTTGAATATATCCAGTGAACTGGCCTCCACTTCCTTCTGTGGCAGAGAATTCTACAGATTCACAACTCTCTGGGTGGTAAGGTTTTTCCCCATCTCAGTCCTAAATGGCCTACCCCTTATTCTTAAACTGTGACCCCTGGTTCTGGACTCCCCCAACATTGGGAACATTTTTCCTGTATCTAGACTGTCCAATCCCTTAAGAATGTCTTATGTTTCTATAAGGTCCCCTCTCACCCTTCTAAATTTCAGTGAATATAAGCCCAGTTGTTCCATTCTTTTCTGGTTACACTGGGTAAGACCCAAAAGTAAACAGAAATAATTTATTGTTTCCAGCAAGTCTGGGCTGCCATGACAGCCATGACATATTTTAAAAGTATTTTCATTTCAAACTCAGTTGCCATCACTTAAAGAATTCTATTCTAATTAAATATTTACTTGATCGTAAATATTTCCAAAATAATTTTGCATCTTTGGCTCTTTTGATATTTCCTCTTTCTCAGATTTGAAAACCAGATGTTATACGTAATATGACTATTAATGGATTGTTGTAGCATACACTACTAGTTGGGAGCTTATTGCTTCCACAAATATATTTCGTTGGTTGCTCTATTTCTGTTATTCACGTGCACATCTCTGCTGAATGAGAGGAAATTCATGGAAAATTGAAGCTTGAGCAGAAAATATATTTGTTTTAATTGTGGCTGCATTCATTCATTCTGCACATTGGGCTCTAGGCAATAACACAATGGTTCAGTGATTGTTTCACACTTGTGTGATTGAATTGGAGGGAACTACAATTAGTTACACCAGTTACCTTTGCATCAGATCTTTCTATCAGAGGTATTATATGTTAACATGTCAGGGACTGGTTCAGCAGTGGATTAGAATTTGGCCATATCTATAAAAAAGTACAATATAAAATGTAACCATATATTCTACGGACAGCACTTAATCAAGTTGCATTGGAGTTTGGAAAATATTTCAAAATCCCATCACAATCCCACTTGATACCTGTGTAGGAAGGAACTACTGATGCTGGTTTAAACCGAACATAGACACAAAATTCTGGAGTAACTCAGTGGGACAGGCAGCATCTCTGGAGAAAAGGAATGGGTGACATTTTGGGTCGAGACGTTTCTTCAGACATATTTGATACCTTTTGTGTTTATGTGATGATACAATTCATATTTCAAAATAAATTATCGGACAGCTGAAACCCAAGGAAACCTATGAGATATTATAAAGGGTTACAGAGACATTATTAATAATTAACAGATAAATAGGAGTGTTGCTATGTTATCCATTTTTTATTTATGAAATATTAGAATATAATTTAAGGCAATATGTTAATACCACTGCTGGATGGAAAATGAAAATTCAGCAAAGGGATCTAAAAGGTAAAAATACATCTATTTTTAATATTGGGATTGAGAAGTAGAGGAAAATGTAACCTTTAAATATTTTGTATAGTTTTATTTATTGATATTAAAATTATTCATAACATGGTTCCATTGAGCCAAACAGTGTTTTGTACACTAGAGTTTGAGTAAACCTAGTTATTTGTTGTTAATTGTCAGAACTAAATTAGCTGCCAGGTGCACCAATATCTGTAAAGCTTGGAGATATCTCTAACAATTTGCATTTACTTCAAAGGATCAACTTCTTTGCAAAATGACTGAATTATATATCATATACAAAAAAAGAACCTAACCTCATCGCGAGATTCAACATACAGCAAAGCTCAGCTATTTTGTTCACTAAAATTATGACTTTGAAAACTATTTATATCAGTTTCATAGGCAGCATGTCGGGAGTAAATAGGTCAGTGCATTTTCTGTTTGTTGTTTTGTTGATGGGGATTATTCTAATTATAAAATGTAGGCTGACTAGGACATAAAAGATCCCATCTCCCTGGAGCTTGTTAAATCAGCTGATAAATTAGAAATGATTCCAGTGAGAGAGCTGCATAAAGTTTGCCAGCAGCCAACATTTACAATCCCATCTGAGAACTGATTATCCATCAATTAAATCAACATACTTTTGTTATCTGATTGATTGATGCATCACATTAAGCCAACAAGTATTGGCAGTTATATAACTATACCATTATTGAAGGCTACATTCATTAAGTGCTGCTTGTGTTGTAAAGTATTGGAGATGAGTTAATTTCTCTCATTAAATGATTAGGATTAATGCCATCGCTCAGCATGCTCCCCAAGATCTTATTTGACACTCTACAGCTTCCCTAATAACTTTGGTTTTTGCACTATCATGGTTTGGTTTACTGGAGAGCAACTGATTAATTTATTCTATATTTGTCTGTTGTTGTTGCATCTGAAGTGCTGTATAGCTACAGCAAGTCAGACTTTCATTGTTCTGGAAGGAAGTGCAGGTGGTGGTTTAAATCAAAGACAGATACCAAATGCTGGAGCAACTCAGCAGGTCAGGTAGCATCTCAGGAGAGAAGGAATGGGTGACGTTTCGGGTCAAGTCTGAAGAAGGTTCGACCCAAAACGTTATCCATTCCTCCTCTCCAGTGCCTGTATCGCTGAGCTATTCCAGTATTTTGTGTCCATCTTTCATTGTTCCAGTTCATATCCAGTGCATATAGCAAACACACACTCTTGATTCTTGACTGTCTTACCTACAGTGCCCTCCATAATGTTTGAGACAAAGACCCAAAGACTCATTTATTTATTTGCCTCTGTACTCCACAATTTGAGATTTGTAATAGATAAAAATCACATGTCGTTAAAGTGCACATTGTCAGATTTCAATAAAGGCAATTTTTATACATTTTGGTTTCACCATGTAGAAATTACAGCAGTGTTTATACATAGTCCTCCCATTTCAGGGCACCATAATGTTTGCGACACAGCAATGTCATGTAAATGAAAGTAGACATGTTTAGTATTTTGTTGCATATCCTTTGCATGCAATGACTTCTTGAAGTCTGTGATTCAAGGACATCACCAGTTGCTGGGTGTCCTCCGTTGATGCTCTGCCAGGCCTGTATTGCAGCCATCTTTAGCTTATGCTTGTTTTGGGGGTTAGTCCCCTTCTGTTTTCTCTTCAGCATATAAAAGGCATGCTCAATTGGATTCAGATCAGGTGTTTGACTTGGCCACTCAAGAATTAACCATTTTTTAGCTTTGAAAAACTCCTTTGTTGCTTTAGCAGTATGTTTGGAATCATTGTCTTGCTGTAGAATGAACCGTCGCCCAATGAGTTTTGAGGCATTTGTTTGAACTTCAGCAGATGGGATGTGTCTATACACTTCAGAATTCATTATGCTACTACCATCAACAGTTGTATCATCAATGACGATAAGTGAGCCAGTACCTTCAGCAGCCATACATGCCCAGGCCATAACACCCCCACCACCATGTTTCATAGATGAGGTGCTATGCTTTGGATCTTCGGCAGTTCCTTCTCTC
The DNA here is from genome assembly GCF_053455715.1 of Rhinoraja longicauda. NCBI lineage: Eukaryota > Metazoa > Chordata > Chondrichthyes > Rajiformes > Arhynchobatidae > Rhinoraja > Rhinoraja longicauda. The sequence continues at coordinate 57,082,322 of NC_135957.1, read as the reverse complement.
CTCCATACTTTGCTCTTGCCATCACTCTGATATAATTAAACTTCATCTCATCTGTCCGCAAGACCTTTTTCCAGAACTGTGGTTGCTCTTTTAAGTACTTCTTGGCAAACTGTAACCTGGCCATCCTATTTTTGCAGCTAACCAGTGGTTTGCATCGTGCAGTGTAGCCTCTGTATTTCTGTTCATGAAGTCTTCTGCGGATAGTGGTCATTGACAAATCCGCACCTGACTCCTGAAGAGTGTTTCTGATCTGTCGGACAGGTATTTGGGGCTTTTCTTTATTATAGAGAGAATTCTTCTGTCATCAGATGTGGAGGTCTTCCTTGGCCTGCCAGTCCCTTTGTGATTAGTAAGCTCACCAGTGCTCTCTTCCTTCTTAATGATGTTCCAAACAGTTGATTTTGGTAAGCCTAAGGTTTGGCTGATATCTCTAATAGTTTTATTTGTGTTTCTCAGTCTCATAATGGCTTTGTTGACTTTCATTGGTACAAATTTGGTCCTCATGTTGATAAACAGCATTAAAAGTTTTCAAAGGTGATGATGGAAAGATTAGGTGCTGAGAGCTCTCTTGTACCTGCATTAAGGAGGCAATTAAACACACCTGAGCAATTACAAACACCTGTGAAGCCATGTGTCCCGATCATTACGGTGCCCTGAAATGGGGGGAACTATGTATAAACACTGCTGTAATTTCTACATGGTGAATCCAAAATGTATAAAAATGGCCTTTATTAAAATCTGACAATTTGCCCTTTAATTACATGTGATTTTTTTCTTTTACAAATCTCAAATTGTGGAGAACAGAGGCAAATAAATAAATGATGGGTCTTTGTCCCAAACATTATGGAGGGCACTGTAAATGTTCCACCTGCTGTGAGGTGATCCTGTTTGAGTTCCATTGTTCAGGGAGGGAGTTTGGAGACAGGATGACATGTTAAGATCTACTGCAACCTTAAAGAACAGATAACAGAAAAGAGTATGAGAGTTGACCAGAGATGAACTTGAACATTTCAGAACAATAGGAGGATGTACACAATGGCAAAATGCTGCAGATGCTGGAAATTTGAAATAAAAATAGTAAATACTCAGTAGTTCACGAACATCTTTGGAAAGAGAAGCTAATTATCATTAGAGGGTAATGTTCTGCTGAAAAGTAATTGACCTGAAATATTAAATCTATTTATATCTTCTCAAGAGCTGTATGATCTGCTAACTTTTCCAACAGTTTTCTGTTTTTATCAAAGGAGGGGCACTGAACGATAATGACCAACGTTCTATGCTTTTCTCAACAGGGATAATGCTGATAAAGATAAAAACATAAAATGCCTTTGGTATCAAGGGAGACATTCCTTTAGAAAGAGAACAAGCAAGCACCTTGATAAGTGCCAACTTTATGACTCAACAGACAGCTATTCAGGGTTGGGAGTATTTTAATGACCTCTTATGGCTTCACAAGGTAACCCCTAATAATTAAAATAAAATACAGATGCGTGAACAGAATTAGCATCTGCGTATTTTGAAGGGATATATAGTAATACGTATGTATATTTCTGTCAGTTTTATGTTTCGTCTTATGTTTTCCACAGATTCCTGTCATCTCTCCTATATCGTGATTAATGCTTGTAATCTCCCTCTTCCAAAAAGGAAGTTAGAAGTCCTACAAATTAGTTGAATGGTTCCCAAAGGAGCAGTCAGGGATTCATTTTGCTTTTTATTACTAGTGATGACCTCTTGCTTCGTGGTGCATTTTGTATGGTTCTGTCTTCACTATGCTGGATGCCTTATTATTGTCCAGAAGAGAATGGTTTTCCTCCTGTGCTCAGTGCATTGAATACTTTTTTTAATAAATGGACAAATTATGGAGGATGCACTTTCATTAAGCATTCCCAAAAGCCTGCCTGGATGATAATGTGATGTGTTATCTGGACTGTGCTGAGAAGATGACATTTGCAGATTTGTCCCACAATGGTCCTGAGGGATCCAGGGTTTAACCAAACTTAATCTCTGTCTTGAAGGCCAGGAGCACACTGGGTCTTGAAGTACACCTCCTCAGATCGTTTAAGGATATATGAAGCAGTTAATGAGAATCCAGGATACTGGTGAAAGGTCTTCAACCCAAAAACTTACTGTTCCTCTCTCCACAGGCGTTACATTCCCTGCTGATTATCTCCAGTATTTGCTATTTTATTTCCATGTGTGCAGTGATTTTGGATATTAAATACACACCTGCCAGAGGAAAGAGGTTATTCTCAAGGTGGATATAACACAAGTCAAACCACACCTGGGGTATTGTACAGCTCTGGTCACCACAGGACAGAAACAAAAAACACGATAACATTGCCAAAGATGGAGACGTTTGGCTCTGTGGGGGGGGGGGGGGGGCAGATTTCTGATAGTCAGGATGTTTCATTTGGAACAAAAAGATGCTCAATGTAGATTTAATTATAAAATGATAAGGCCCAGACAAATTGAACAAGAAAACTTGATCAGAGAGACCACAAAACTGGGGACCTGGATCTAAGGTAATTAGGAGAATGAGAGGGGAGTTGAGGAAAAGTTTCTTCAACTGGGGAATCTGGAACTACTTCCTGAAAGGTTGGAGCCTGAAATCTGATAAGTTTTCCAAGAGCTGAAACATAGTGTTATAGTTTGAAAGTTGAGAATTGGGAACAACTAAGATTGCTCCATGTTTGACTGGAGTGACTGATCCAATTTTGTCCTCAATACCACTTTCATACTCTCGTCCCTTGAGACCCTTGCATTTAAAAAATATGCCAGCCTCCATCTTCAATGTATCCAATGATTTCTACTCCACAGCTCTCCAGGGATATGAATTCAAAAGGTTCTTGACCCTTTGAAAGAAGACATTGTTCCTCATCTCCATCTGAAATGGAGAGACCTCTCATGCCGAAACTATCTCTTCGAGTTCCAGATACTCCTATTGGACAACATAACCTCTCAGATTTCACTCTAGCTTTTGTTTTGTTTTTTTAAAAAGGGGTGGTGAGTGTATGGAACGAGCTGCCAAATGAGGTGGTTGAGGCAGGTACTATCGCAATGTTTAAGAAACATTTGACAGGTACATGGTTAGGACAGGATTATAGGGATATGGGCCAAACGCAAGCAGGTTGGACTAGTGTAGATGGGGCATATTGGCCGGTGCAGGCAAATTACGCCAAAAAGCCTGTTTCCAAGCTGCATGGTTCCATGGCTCTATGACTCTAGCAATCCCTGACAGAATATTAAATGCTTCAAGAAAAAATCTCTCTTGTTTTTATACGCCAATGATTATAGACCCAACCTCATCAACCCAATGCACCTGTTTTTCTGTTTCTATGTTTCTCTACATTGCTACATATGTGGACCAAATTTGCATGCAGTGCTCCAGGGGTATGCTCACCACTCCTCTGCATACCTGTATTAAAATGTCCTAATTACTTGTCATATATCCATGCTAACAATTTGTGCATCGTGTATTGCGATCTTTAGATCCCTTTCTCAACTGTCAAGGATGTGCCTAGTCAGAACATGTTCTCTTATTACAGTAAAAAGTGGATCCTCCTAATGTGTTTCACAAGACATTGGTGGACAAGTTCAATGATCCTTGAAAATTGTAACATAGGTAAACATACTGATGAAGAAGACATACTGGATGGCTGCCTTCGTTACCTGAGACATAGAATATAAGAGCATGGAAGTTATATTATAGCTATATCATTTATAAAATATAAAACAATGATTAGGCCACAACAGGAGTACTGTGCACAATTGTAGACCCCACACTCTGTCAGGCACACAGTAGAGCAGCTGGTAGAGCAGCTGCCTCACAATTGCAGAAACCCAGGGTCAATCCTAGCTTCTGGTGCTGTCTCCGTGGGATTTGTGCATTCATCCTGAGGCCCTCTGGATTTAAGGGACAATGTACAGGTAGTAGACGCCAAGACTCACACAATTAGTAAGTATCTAGATGAGCACTATTTTGCCATGGCATGGAAGGTACAGGCCAAGTGCTGGCAAAAGGGATTAATGTAAATGACTACTTGATAGTCAGCATGAATGTAACGGGTTAAAGATAGAACTTCCGTGCTGTTTGACTCCATGGCTCTGAGTTACAGAGTCATAGAGTCATACAGGATTCACTGCCAAAACTGTGGTTGATCGGGTACTGGGATTAAAGATTTCCTTGTATAGCAGAACTAATTTGCAATATTTTGAGTTTAGGCCATTCTTACCTTTTTCTTAATTTGCGAGCATTCATGTTCTGTACTAATGCATAATTACATTACTCCACCAAGCAATATCATTTTGAAATAAGAATTTCTGAACTTGTAATAAGGTGAGAAAACATTAATGTTATTGAGAAGCTGTTTTATCTCCACCAATAGTGTGGAAATACATTGTGTTTGAAGGAACTGCAGATGCTGGTTTATACTGACGATAGACACAAAATGCTGGAGTAACTCAGCGGGAACAGGCAGCAACTCTGAATAGAAGGAATGGGTAACGTTTTGGGACGAGACCCTTCTTCAGACCCGACTCAAAACATCACCCATTCCTTCCTTCCAGAGATGTACCTGTCCCACTGTGTTATTCCAGCATTTTGTGTCTACTTCAGTGTGGAAATACAACTGCCTTCCTTCCTGAATATGTAAGAATTGTCCCCATGGATTTTATTGAGAGTGCATTATCCCTGATTGCAGCTTACCTTGTGAGTTAAATTGAACTTTGTCACATCACTCATTAGAAATCTATCATTTTTCTGCCTAACGTCAAGGTTACATTAAGTATTTTGATTTATAGGTTGAGGAGGCAGCAATATTTCTTGTCATGGAATCGTAAAAGCTAAAGACAGCATTACAAAAATAACATCACTTGGGATGACAAGTAAAGCTTCAGGGGTGAGACCTCAGATCTACGGTGGATACCTAATTTATCGCTGCATTAAAATGCCTCACTTGGCAGAGGGATGAGATGTTTTAATCGATCTCTCAAAGGATGTAATCAAATTTATGGAACGATACATTTTTAAGTAATTGCTTGATCAGTGATATTCTTGATACAGTTCAGGAATTAGAACCATGTCATAAATCAAGTTCAGTATCTGAGACAACTAAATTTGTCTGAAGCATTACGTCAAGAGTAACCATTCATCTTAAAAGGTTTGTGTGGTGTGCAGTTAGAATTTGTGAAATATTGGAAACCGGGGATTTGTAATAAACCATCTGTCACAAAGATAGTTTAATTTTAAAACATTTTCCTTCTTATCGGTTCCTTCTCTTGGAACATACAGTATACATGTGTGGATAATAGTAACATGTCTTATCTTGTGACTATATCTACCATCATGCCATAAATATAACTAAATCATTTCAAGGAACCACTAAACTGATCCAACAATCAAAAATATATATATATTTAATTTGTGGCTTAGTGATGGCGTGTTTTATTTAACAATTGAAACAGCATTTGCTAATATCTGTAGCTACTAATAAACCCTTCTGCAAAACAAAAATGTGAATGAAATTTTAAAAATTAAATTTCATCGATTATTTACCTGAATTGAAACATTTACCACATATAAAAGTTGATGCATATAATGTACTCCTCCCCCTCTGCAGATCTGGCATCCACACATTCCCTGTTTTACACCTCTTTATTTTCTCCAATCAGCTCCTTTTACATCCCAATATCATTATTTGTGTTATATAATCATCTTGTGCCCTTTCTTTCTTGTAATATCTGTGTAAACTGTTCATCAGCCACATATCCAGTTTCGATCAATAGTCATAAATCTGAAATAATGTTATGTCAAAATAAAGAGGGGAATGGGGAGCATGGAGGGTGTAGGTTTGTCCAAAAACATTTTTGAAGCATCTTCCAATCTTAATGGCAGACAACCTTTCGTTACTGTACTCTGCCTGGACTGCCAAAATGGCAGATTGTGTGGTATGGGATATACCAGCTGCAGGAGGCTATGGTTAGGGATCCTTGAGAGCCCACAGCAGTAACTGGAAGAGCACAATTTTCTAACATTCAGGAGTGGGTAGAATACAACCCATGATCAGAAGGGGAAATCTGGAGGTGGGGATTTGAATGTGGGGGGTTAATGTGGGGATTTGAATGTGGGGGGTTAATGTGGGGATTTGAATGTGGGGGGTTAAATACATTCTTGATCCCTGAAGAAGGACCCTTGTACCTTTGGTTCCACAAAATAGTTTTGAAAATAATTTTAATTCCCATTTTTATACACTTGTGGTCTATCAGCCTCATTAATCTCATTAACCAAATGCAAATTGGAGGAAGAGCACTTCATATTTTGCTTGGGCAGCTTACAACCTAACGGTATGAATATTGATTTCTCTAACTTCAAATAAACCTTGCATCTGTCCTAAGCGCCCACCCTAGTTGTCATACTAGTTTCACCATTGGATCATTGTGGGCTCCACCATTCCTTGATCATCGTTGCTTTTTGCATATCTTTCATTCATTTGTCCTATGTACCTTCTGTATCTCTCATTTCCCCTTCTCCTGACTCTCGGTTTGAAGAAGGTTCTCAACCTAAAATGTCACCTATTCTTGTTCTCCAGAGATGCTGCCTGACCCACTGAGTTATTCTGGCTTTCTGTGTCCATCTTCATTTTTAACCAGCATCTGGAGTTCCTTCCTATTCATTAACCATTCAACTGCATATCTTCAGTACATTTTAGCTCCTGGAAACTCACTTTGCTCTTTATCAGCGATATTTCCCTTGTCCTATCCGTCATTCTCCCAACTTCTCAGCAACAAAACTATCTTGCTTCCCCTCTTTCCCAGTTCTGATGGAGGATCTTCTACCAAGAACAGTAAAGGGCCTGTCCCACTTAGGCGATTTTAAGGGGACTGCCGGTGACTAGGCTTTAGCCGACAGTTCGCCGGGGTGTCACGGGCATGATCGTGAGGAGTCTTCCAAAAATCGTAGTGGATCTCGGCGCGTCGCTGAGAAATCATCCGGTGACAGAGAAATTTCTCGGCGACAGCTGGCTTGTCGCCAGGTATCGTTGCTTATTGCGGGCGCTGTCTCATGCTGTCCCAGGTTTGCTAGGTTCTCTTAGATGCGTTTAGAAGCACATAATATTAAAATAAGTAAAGTCATTTCAAAATACCATAAAATGCTTGTGTTTAACCAATTTATTTACCGTCAGGACATTTGACAGGCAGATTGGAGGCGACAGATTGACGGTCAGGTAAGCATGGGAATTTTCGCAATGTTTATGGCCGTCAGCCATTACATTTAAAGTGGGCTCTAAACCCAGATATGCAACCCAGAAACCAGATATGCATCTCCCTTACATTTTCAAAGAATGCCCACACACTTTTCACAAAAATCCACTTAACCACTTTAAAAATATATTTTTTAAATACAGCTATTAGTAAACTGGAAGTAAATCCAGTTTATTCCTTGTTACAGTGAAGCTTGGTTTTCAAGTAACCCGGGCAAGTTTTTTTAATATCAAAACTCTCAAGTACTTACCGACTTGTCAGTGATTTCAGCGAAAATCAGGATGCTGGAGAAGCATTGACAGCGTGGGAATTTTGTGATGTTTCCAAAGACGCTGTAATCTCGACCTGACTCGGCATTGTCGTGGTCATTGTCTTCGGGTAAAAGAAAATTTTGGCGATCTGCTACAACTTTGACAGTTGTCGGCAGTCGCCAAAAAAATTGCCTAAGTGGGACAGGCCCTTAACTCTGTTTCTCTTCCCACAGATGCTGCTTGATCTGCTGGGTGACTCCAACATTTGCTATCTTTGTTCCAACTTCTGCACACTGGAGTGGACATTTCTCAAATCTAGGTATTCCGAGTAAGAACAATGGGCAATTCAGAATTTGGAGATTTAATGTTGTCTAGTGGCAGAAAGAAGCAGTCAAAGAACTGGAGTAGGTAACTACACTTTTTAGAGGAAAAACAGAACTGCAGAAGGTGTAGGAGTTATATTTGTTTTCAGTGGGAAACAAGAGACGTGGACCAATAACCAAATCTTCAAAACCTATTACAGCAGTCTGAGAGAATTAATTTAGTTTAAAATACAGAAATATTAGAAAAATTGGTTTCATGAAACATAGGGCGGCACGGTAGCGCAGCGGTAGCATTGCTGCTTTACAGCGAATGCAGCGCCGGAGACTCAGGTTCGATCCTGACTACGGGTGCTGCACTGTAAGGAGTTTGTACGTTCTCCCCGTGACCTGCGTGGGTTTTCTCCGAGATCTTCGGTTTCCTCCCACACTCCAAAGACGTACAGGTATGTAGGTTAATTGGCGGGTAAATGTAAAAATTGTCCCTAGTGGGTGTAGGATAGTGTTAATGTACGGGGATCACTGGGCGGCACGGACTTGGAGGGCCGAAAAGGCCTGTTTCCGGCTGTATATATATGATATGATATGATATGATAAACTTTCTTTACATACCTATTTTGAACTACACTTGTCTTCGAACTGATAAGCTACTAAGTTGCATCAAACCAGTGATAAAAAATGCAAAGACTGAAAGTATTCAAGGAGTACTACTACCAACATTTCAGACCATTATGAAGAGAGAAACTTGTAACCAACATATGATTTAAAAAAATAATAAAGTTATTACTAGCTGGTATATAAGCATTTGCAAATTGGAAAAAAAAAGCAAAATATCTATCTGCTTTTGGCTAAACCAATATTCTTCCCTCTACAGACAACACCTAAACAATGATCCAGGTATCCATTCCTTTGGCACACAGTATCTGGGTGTTGTATTTACCTACAAAACTACAACTGTACTTCAGAAGAACTTGTTGTTTCCTGAATAGCTTTGAAACGGGACCATTTTGGAATGACTGGATTTTTTGGATCAGGGCCCTTCTTCAGATTTATTCCATGATTCACCATAGTTAATATGATGTGGAGGTGGTGGGAAAGTATACCTAATACAGAGAAAAGAAGATTTCATTGATGTCTATTGCTGTAACAGCTCTTACAGTCAAAAGTTATTTTACATTATCTCATGCTGCTGCTCCAATGGAATGCCAATGAAGGGAGTTCTCCACTTGTTCTTTGGAATCCTACTGAGGATAATGGGTGGGGATTCAAGAAATCTGGTGATCTGAGCAGGTCCAAGTGTACATGGAAAAATGACAAAAGGAAAAAAAATCCAGCTGCAGCAAATAATGTTGTAAAGCTTTCAGATTATTCTCTGTTTGGAATTCTTTACTTCTGCAGAGCATCTGGTGAACTTTGTTGTAATGTTTTCAGAATGCAATGAGATGAAGCAAACATCTATCCAAAAAGATATGGAGATTTATTTATAAGAAATCAAACTAACTAGTTGTATTCTGAGGCATGAGATATACTGCACATGATTTTAGATCATGATCTCCAGTTTGAGATTTTTTTACCCTCAGAAAAAGAATGTGAGCTTTCATGCCCCTCGTGATCTTGTACACCTCAATAAGGTAATCACTCAGCCTTCTACACTCCAAAATAAAATGTCCCAGTCTATCCAACCTCTCCCGATAACTCAAGCCTGCAAGCCTGGGTAACACTCTAGTGAATCCTTTCTGCAATCTTTGCAACTTAATGACATTTTTCTTATAGCTGGCTAACCAGAACTGCACACTGTACTCAAGTGTGGTCAGATCAACGACTAGCATGATATCCCAACGTTTGTCGTTAATACCATTCCCAAAGAAGGCGAGTGTGCCAAATGCCTTCACCAAGCTGTCCATCTGACACACCACTTTTACCTTTACACCACATTGGCAATTTAGTATTCTTTCCAATGTGATCAACAACAGCCAAGTGCCATGTCAGTCCTTGATTCAACCTAAATCATTCCCTCAGATTATCTTCTAATTTTGATTTTGAGGGAACCATGTTCCTGTGATTCCAGATCACTCTGTGATGTAACATTCTCTAGGACTTTATTGTTTAGTGCACCAGTCCTGCTCCGAAGGACTTTGATATACCAAAGTGCAACATCTCACACTTGTCAGAGTTAATTTGCCATTCCTTGTCCCACCTTCCCAAATGATTTATCCTCCTTAATGCACCTTAAAACCACCAATACCTCCTCTTTGGTAATTTGCATATGATAGAAGACATCACAACTCTTATGTCTCATTCCCTAAGCTTTCATCAACTTTTCCTCAGTAAAAACTAATGAGAAGTATTAATTTAATATATCCCCTCTCTTGACCATTGCTTTAATATGGGTGGTCCAAGAGAAGGTGTAGGTGATATATACTCCTGGGAATTTGAAGAGCTTCTCAAGATTTCTGCAGAGGAAATGTCAGACATAGCCTTAATGTTAGACCTAGGCATTATGAGTGGAATTAGAGATACTTCCAAGTCAAAAGGAATAGAAAAGGTTTGGAGCTTTTTCACAAATGGGAATTGATGATAGTTCAATTGTCAGTTTTAATTTGAGACCTAAAATAGTACTAATGAAAAATCTCAATATGTTTGGATTTATATTGAATAATGGAACAAGCTTGAGGGGCTCGGTGACCTACTGATGTTCCTATCTTGTCTGTTATCAGTTAAAAGGATATTGAGAGAACTTTCATGAGCACAAGGGTCAATTAACATGACAAAATTTAACAGTGGTCCTACTCTGATTTCTGTCCACTTTAAAAGTATGATTGATATATCAAGTAAGATCAATATTAAGCCTGAGCCTATTGCCTCTTTATGATCAAATGATTCATCAAATGTGAATTAATTCAGCAAGTAACTAAATAAATGACAGAAATGTAACTATGAGCTTCAGGACAGAATGGAAGGAAAAATCATTACTATTGATGGAGTTTGCCGGCACAAATTTGTAAATAAGCTGTTTAAAAAAAAACCATCTTTGAGTTTTTTGTGAGAGTAGGAATGATATTTGAACAAGTAAAATAGAAAGTGACAAAAATACTCAATTATTCTAACTTTAATTGCGTAAGAACATTTAAAAAACAAACAAGTTTGTAGGTTAATTGGCTGGACAAATGTAAAAATTGTCCCTAGTGGGTGTAGGATAGTGTTAATGTGCGGGGATCGCTGGGCGGCGCGGACCCGATGGGCCGAAGGGCCTGTTTCTGCGCTGTATCTCTAAATCTAAATCTAAAAGTGAAAATGTGCTTGACAAACAAACAGTAACTATGCATTTATTAGAAAAGATAATTTTGATAAGCTTTCTTTAAGTAAATATGTCCTCACTTAAGCAACTTTTCTATTCATCAACTTAGCTAGTTATTACAACTGATTCAAATTTTGAAAGTTTATTTGTTGACCAAATGTTTTCCCAGTATTTATTGAAAACTGGATGCTTTTATTTTTACTTACTAATAGCATTCTCATTAAACACAGTAATTTCAGGTGATTACTACAAAATGTGGAACTTTAAAGAGTATTGAAGATGGATGCTTATTTTAAAATTGTTTAACAACGACATGAAGAACATTGTTCTGAGTGGGAGCCTGAAAAAGTAACTGAAATGTCTGACGGATTGCTGGATTCAATATTCAGTACCTTACCAACAACCACAAGTAAGGAAGTATGAACTTTCCCCAGGGAGTTGTGGAATCTGTTGGAAAAACACACAAAGCACATTGTGACTGAGAAGAAAACTTAACTAATTCAAAATAAATAATTTCAGTTCAGTTCAGTATAATTTATTGTCACGAGCACCGAGGTACAGTGAAAAGCTAATTTATTGAAAATCGACAAGAAACAACAAGCTATACTTGGAAGCTATACTCAGAATAACTTCTTTTGTGCCATCAATAATTGAAGTGAACAATGTCACTTTATTTAAAAAAGTATGCAAACGATTTTTCACTTAATTCCCACACTTTAAACTGAACACAGTTCATTGGTTAATGTTTTAAGATTAATTGTCTGTTGGTTGGGCCTATTTTGGTGGATTTTTATGCATAAACCTTGCATAAAAATCACTTAGCAATGCTTGAACTATTTATATCTGATTCCTCTTGAAGTCCAGACTCTCAGGAATTGCACCGGGAGCGTCATGGAGTGATTCAGTGTGGCGTGGCTGTCATTTCACACTCTCTCTCACATGATGTCGGCAGCAACATGCACAACATTCATTACCTCCTTTCCAATAGAATTTGGGCCAAAGATTTCCAACCTTCGACCTTTGCTTTTCAATCACAGCAAAACAAGACACTAAGCTGCATATGCTCTGCTGGGACATTATTTTTTGAAATCACTGACTCCTAAACTTTCATTTGTATTCACTGGCCCTTTACTTCACCAGCAGCACCAGTTTAGATTCAAGAATTTATGCACTGTGCACCTTGTTGTAAGATGCTACAACCCAAAGCTAATAGTGGGTTGAGGCCACTTATCGAGTAGGTATATAGGATGATGAGAGCAGTGTGCCTTTTCTGCCTTCTCCTTTCCTTTCCTTCCCCCTCCTTTTCCCCTCACCTCCAAATCAGCTTGTGATTTATCACTTCTAGGTGGGAAGAGAAATATGCCAGCAATTTCTTAAAGTGAAGCGGTGCCAATTTAGTCATTACTCTTTGTGATTCCCCTGATTCAATTTCTAAGCAAATGGGTCCCACAAGATTTTTTTTAAATTGTGGTTTTAGTTTCACAAATGATCTACCAAAATGTGCTTTAATATACATTAATGACTTGGATGAAGGGATTAAAAGTACCATTAGCAAATTTGCAGATGCTACAAAGCTGCGTGGTAGTGTGAACTGTGAGGAAGATGCTATGAGGTTGCAGGGTGATTTGGACAGGTTGTGTGAGTGGGCAGATGTATGGCAGATGCAGATTAATGTGGATAACTGTGAGGTTATCCACTTTGGTGGTAAGAATAGGAAGGCAGATTATTATCTGAATGGTGTCAAGTTAGGAAAAGGGGATGTACAACGAGATCTGGGTGTCCTAGTGCATCAGTCATTGAAAGGAAGCATGCAGGTACAGCAGGCAGTGAAGAAAACCAATGGAATGTTGGCCTTCATAACAAGAGGAGTTGAGTATAGGAGCAAAGAGGTCCTTCTGCAGTTGTACAGGGCCCTAGTGAGACCGCACCTGGAGTACTATGTGCAGTTTTGGTCTCCAAATTTGAAGAAGGATATTATTGCTATTGAAGGCGTGCAGCATAGGTTTACTAGGTTAATCCCCGGAATGGCGGGACTGTCGTATGTTGAAAGACTGGGGCGACTAGGCTTGTATACACTGGAATTTAGAAGGATGAGAGGGGATCTTATCAAAACATATAAGATTATTAAGGGTTGGACACGTTAGAGGCAGGAAACATGTCCCCAATGTTGGGGGAGTCCAGAACCAGGGGCCACAGTTTAAGAATAAGGGGTAGGCCATTTAGAACAGAGATGAGGAAAAACTTTTTCACTCAGAGAGTTGTAAATCTGTGGAATTCTCTGCCTCAGAAGGCAGTGCAGGCAAATATTCTGAATGCATTCAAGAGAGAGCTAGATAGAGCTCTTAAGGATAGCGGAGTCAGGGGTTATGGGGAGAAGGCAGGGAATTCCACAAGCACAGGCAGAGAAAATCCTATAGAGCAGCCCCTGGAAATAAGTAGCAATGGACAATAGACAATAGACAATACGTGCAGGAGGATGCCATTCGGCCCTTCAAGCCAGCACCGCCATTCACCGTGAGCATGGCTGATCATGCACAATCAGTACCCCGTTCCTGCCTTCTCCCCATATCCCTTGACTCCACTATCATTAAGAGCTCTATCTAAGTCTCTCTTGAAAGCATCCAGAGAATTGGCCTCCACAGCTTCACAACTCTCTGAGTTAAAAAGTTTTTCCTCATCTCCGTTCTAAATGGCCCCTGGTTCGGGACTCCCCCAACATCAGGAACAATAAGTGAACAACAAATTATTAAGCAAAATTAAACGAAGCTTCCACTTTGGCTGAGCCTTCCATATCATCACAAAGTGCTTCAGAGTCAATAATGCAGCTTTGAAGTTAAGTGTAAGGAAACGTCATCTGTTTTTTTGTTTCAGCCAGAAGTACCTTGTTGATAAACCAGTCTGGCATCCTCCTCCACCATCAGAGAAGCAAATCTCAACCAGGACTGCACATGAAGCCAGAAAATGGGATGGCAGGACTTTCACCCTGGGATGGCAGGACTTTCATATGAAGAAAGGCTGGATAGACTAGGCTTATACTCGCTGGAATTTAGAAGTGAGGGGGGTTCTTATAGAAACATATAAAATTCTTAAGGGGTTGGAGAGGCTAGATGTGGGAAGATTGTTCCCGATGTTGGGGAAGTCCAGAACCAGGGGTCACAGCTTAAGGATAAGGGAGAAGTCTTTTAGGACCGAGATGAGAAAACATTTCTTCACACAGAGAGTGGTGAGTCTGTGGAATTCTCTGCCACAGAAGGTAGTTGAGGCCAGTTCATTGGCTATATTTAAGAGGGAGTTAGATGTGGCCCTTGTGGCTAAAGGGACCAGGGGGTATGGAGAGAAGGCAGGTACAGGTTACTGAGCTGGATGATCAGCCATGATCATATTGAATGGCGGTGCAGGCTCGAAGGGCCGAATGGCCTACTCCTGCACCTATTTTCTATGTTTCTATATTTCTATGAAATGGTTAACTACACGTAGCTGCCAAGGAACCCGTTGGCGTTCTGTTATTGCGTTGATGTCGTATTCTAGAATTGCTTGCAACTGTGATTCAGTACAACCACAAACTTTGTCTCAAGTAGATAGTGAAAAAACTGCCAGGTAACCACAAAAAGCTAGAAAAATCCAATCCAACTATTACAAATCAATCTATGTACAGTATCGTAAATATTTTCAACGGTGCTCTCACTTTGCACTTACATAATCCACTCGCCATTGCCAAGTTTGGCTTTCAGTGGACCACCCAGCTACAACTTTATTGCAACTCTGGACCACTTGCTAACAAACAAGCTAAATGCCAAAGATATCGAACAACACTTGCCTGTGTGTGGCATCAAAGACCTCCACCTGTATTGAAGTCATTGGGAATGAGGGAGAAAACCCTTTGGTGGCTTGGAGTCATACCACTTACAACTGACAATTGGCGCAGGTATCTGAACCCAAAAATGTCATAATCAGCCACAAAAGAAAATGACCACAAATGCAGATCAGAAGTAAGATATTCAGTGATAATTGATCTGCTCCCACTCCGCAAGGTCTTTCCAAAGTCTACAAGGTACGCATACAGAGCAGAATTGAATTTTCTCAATTTTCTATCAGAGTACAGCTCTAATAAAATTCGAAAAGGTCTCGGGCAAAATAATTCATTCAATCGAAGCCCCTTTTGCCAGCTGAAGTGTTCATTCCATTCACTGCCTATGCACCATACGTACAATGTGTACTGCTCACAATGCACTGCCACCACATTTCACAAACCAGCAATCTTTCTTCAGCAAATGTAGCAGATATGTGCGAACACCCAAACTCCAAGCTTTTTCCAAGCCAGAGACTATTTTAACTTGAAAGTATTTTGCTATTCCTTCGTTACTATTGCATGAACTCCTAACATCTCTGTGAGATGTTCAGTGAATGAACCACAGCAATTGAGAAACTGGCCAGCATTACATTGTCAATGACTATAAATTGGACAATTAATGCAGGTTTTACTGGTGGTAACCATGCTGTTGAAATGTAAGTTGCTTATATTATTTAGCTGTTAATTGATATGAGGAGACGTCACATTTGGTAAATATATTTTCTATATTTTATACAGTTTGTTTTATTAGAATAAATAATAGAAGCCTGAGTAGGTGATGGGGAGTCTTTTTCCTGCACTACCAGTCAATAAAATCCTCGCTAATATTTTACTTGCTTTCCTGCACTGACAATATATAACCATTTTTCTTCAATATATAAAATACTATTTATTTTATATTCTTGAATATTGTCTGGAATCTGCTCAGTGACCGACTCTCCAATGCCCTCTTGGGTACTGAATTTCTCTGGGTATTTTTTATTCTATCATTTCTGAAAGTTCAGACCCTTGTGCTGGAACTGAGTTTCCTTGTTCCATCACTCTAGCCAGGGGAAACATCAACACACACATTGCCCTACCAAGCCCAATAAGACTGTCAGAGACACAAGAAATGTCTCAACCTAAAGCATTGACTGTCCCTTGGCCCCACGGATGCTGTCTGACCCATTGAGTTCCTCCAGCAGTTTGTTTTCTGCTCCGTTAAGAACTTTTTACATTCAATGAAATCACTTCTCATTCTGCTAAATTCAAGAGAGCGCTAGATTAGACGCAAGGAGTTGAAGCAACTCAGCAGGCCAGGCAGCATCCCCGGGGAAAATTTGGTGATATTTCAGGTCAGCTTTCCATGTTCTCCAGAGATGCTGCCTAACTCATTGAGTTACTCCAGCATTTTGTGTCTTTTTAGTAAACCAGCATCTGCAACAGTCCGCATCATCTTTTCTCATACATTAAATCTATCTTTCTCAGGACCTGATTGAGCCATCGAAAATTATGAGAGGGAAATATAGAATAGTGGATAGTGAGAAATGTGTCCCATAGCTGAGTTTTGAAAACTAAAGAGCATAGTTTAGTTTCGGGAGACAGCACAGAAACAGCCCCTTCACCCCATCGAGTCCACGCCGACCAGCGATCAGATAGGTCTATCCTACGCACTGGGGACAATTTAGAGAAGCCAATTAACTGACAAACTTGCACATCTTTGGAATGTGGGAGGAAACCGGAGCGCCCGGAGAACACCCACGCGGTCACAAGGAGAACGTACAAACTCCGTTCAGGCAGTAACTGTAGTCAGGATCAAACCCAAGTCTCTGGCACTGTGAGGCAGCAACTTTACTGCTGTGCTACTGTTCCGCCCAGTGCATTGGTTATGGGTAAGAGGTAGTCTGGAGGGGATCTGGGGAGGAATATTTTCACACTGAGGGTGAAATCTGGAATATGGTCAAGGTAGAAAGTCTCACAACATCTAGGAAATATCTAGATCTAAGAATTTGAATTGCCAAAACATATAAGGGTATTGGCCAAGTGCTACAAAGTATTACACAGGAATTAGTATGGATAGGTCAACATGAACATGAGGGACCAAAGTTCTGTTTCCATGACTCCATGACTAAATCTGGCAAAATTTTGCAATTTTAATCAACTTACATAGTATTTTAAAGTATTATATAGAATATAATTAATTTTATGATTTTTTTTTTTTGCATCAGCAGCAAAAGGTCATCTGCCAGCAAATCTTAGTGTAAATGGTTAAATTAACTGACTGGAAACCATATGTGCATGTATCAAATTTACAAAATTACGCACTTGGCCAGTGATATCTTTGTTATGAGCATACAGTCAGAAAAATACTCATTAAATTGTCACCCTGTCTTTATTCCAGTACCGGCCATAGAAATGTCCAAGTAATTGTGTGTATTCCATCACACTCATACAATATAGCAAAATAATCTCTTAAGTGTTGACAACATGAAAACATATGTGCTCTTCAGATCATGAGGGATAACGAGAGAGATCCTCGGGGGGGGGGATCTTTTGCTCAATATAAGCTTACTAAATATTTTGAATGTTGGTTTTAAACAAAAGATGGCTTTTTATCATGATACTTTTCACTGGGTGTAACCTGACAGCACATGAATTTGGAAACTCCTTATGTTGACGCAGTCACCCATTTTCTCTTACAAATTTGAATCCATTTTAATTAATGCTGATATTTTTTAACTGCTGCCTCAATAATACCAAATGATAGCTCGATATCTATGTTAACGACCAGCCTAGCCATCCCAACACCAGAAGTTTCATTAATGCAGATGACCTGTGTATTACAACCCAAAGTGTTGACTTCCGCGAGGCAGAAGCTACTCTGTGTGAGGCTTTAGTCAACCTGTCCTCATACTACAAAGAGAATCACCTGAGAGCCAATCCATCTAAAACCCAAGTCTGTGCCTTCCACTTGAAGAACAAGTATGCAAATCGAAGGTTGAAGATCACATGGAATGGAGTCAGATTGGAGCTTGGTGTGACTCTTGATCGATCTCTGACCTACAAAGCACATATCACCAAGCTTAAAGGAAAAGTCAGTTCCAGAAATGCTCTTCTCAGCCAGCTGAGTACCTCAAAATGGAGAGCAAATTCTAAAACCATTCGATCAACAGCTCTGGCTCTCTGCTTCTCCATTGCCGAGTATGGCTGCCTCGTATGGGAGCGCTCAGCTCATGAAAGGAAGATTGATCCTGTGCTAAACACAAGCTGTCGCTGCATCAGTGGATGCATGAAACCTACCAACACTGACAACAATAGACAATAGACAATAGACAATAGGTGCAGGAGTAGGCCATTCGGCCCTTCGAGCCAGCACCGCCATTCAATGCGATCATGGCTGATCATTCTCAATCAGTACCCCGTTCCTGCTTTCTCCCCATACCCCCTGACTCCGCTATCCTTAAGAGCTCTATCTAGCTCTCTCTTGAATGTATTCAGAGAATTGGCCTCCACTGCCCTCTGAGGCAGAGAATTCCACAGATTCACAACTCTCTGACTGAAAAAGTTTTTCCTCATCTCAGTTCTAAATGGCAACATCTACCTACTCTCTGGTATTGCATCTCCTGGAATCAGAAGAGCTGTAGCCAGTCAAAAAGAATGCCTCAGACAAACAGAGGATAAAAGACACCCCCTACATGACCACCCTGTGCTACCTCAGCGTTTGAAATCACACAGAAGTGTCCTCTCTTCTGTCCATCCCCTGGACTGCAGTGCATCGTCCAGAAGGCTCAAACTCTGGGAAGAGGGACTAGAGAAATCTCCGGAAGACACTCATATGGCAATCGATCCCTCTGAGAAACTCCCATCAAGTTCCGACCAACTGTGGATAACCTGGCGCAGTCTCAACAGACTGCGGACAGACATGGGGAGGAGCAAATCGAACATGCTGAAGAGGGGATGTACTGAAGATGCGGTAGACTGCCAGTGCGGATGGGGCCTCCAGACTATGGAACATCTCCTGAGCTGTGATATGCTGCATGACACATGCACTGTAAAGGATCTTGCAGAGGCCAACGACGTGGCACTAAAATTTGCTCGCTATTGGCAAACAGTTGTGTGATAACATAAAATAATAATAATAGCTTACTAACACTGTAGATTATTCCACTCAAGTGGGCTTTGTTTGAGGTGAGCTGCAATATTGGTGAGAAAGATCTGGAAGCGGGTTGATGTAATGAAACAACATTGCTTGTCCTCATTCTGCAATTGGGTTTGGTGTATGTTGGAGCCATTTATTAGGATCATTCCCTACAGCAGATGCAAACTGGCAACGTGTCCAAGGCCAGACACATTTTAGAGAGATCCTCCCTGTGATGAGGAAAGTAATTGAATGTTTCTATGAAGTCAAGAATATCCAAAGATAGTTATTGCTGCTGGCTGGCTCCACATCTTTTTTTAGTTTCTTTGTGTGTGAACATTAAATCCATTGTGCCCCTTATTGGACTGAACCCACAGTGAATTTCAGTCAACAATTCTTCCACCACTGGAGAAGGTAGTTGAGGAACACTCTTGTGAAG
The DNA here is from genome assembly GCF_053455715.1 of Rhinoraja longicauda. NCBI lineage: Eukaryota > Metazoa > Chordata > Chondrichthyes > Rajiformes > Arhynchobatidae > Rhinoraja > Rhinoraja longicauda. The sequence continues at coordinate 57,062,787 of NC_135957.1, read as the reverse complement.
ACCTTCTCTATGACAACCAGCTGGGAGATCCTTCTGAAATTATTGCGTGCAGATTTATCTCCTTTTTTGAAGCTGGACATGATTGCAGAGGCTCCACAATCTCTATTCACGCTCTTTGCTTCCCACATGAGAGAAATATTCTTCTGCCACATATAAATGTAATTGTAAATTGTATTCTACATCTACACCAAATACATAAAAATGAACATAATTCCACACGCATTCTGCAAATGATGGAAAACTTAATGAAATAAATACACGGTTTGAAATTGGCATGAGAACATTCATTTTGGGTGAATTTGTTCTGCTTAAACCCCAGATCCCCATAGGTTTTATTCACTAATGATCACACAAGTTCATGTAGTTTATCCTGTCGCCAGTGATGTGTGATGATTGCCACCATATACTTGCTTGTGAGAACTATCACAGGTTACTAAGCAGTACCTGACAAAACTGCTTAGGTCGTGTGACAGAATAACCAAGTATGACTTGAGTAGTTTCACAGCTGTTTTATAGTTTATGGAAATATAGAGAAGTGCCTCACATAACAAACTTATTCAAGCACTATAAGTCTGAAATGTCTGGGTTCCAGGATCTAAATAAATAGCTGGAGCCATTTTCCTGTTAACTTCTAACTCCAGTCAGTCACAACAATCACATTTAGATTGAGACTTGCCTAAATTCACTATTTTATACTAAAAAGAAGTAATTTTTGTTACGTGATTGTTGATTTTGTTTAGATTGCCAATAATGCGATCTATAACCTATGTATAGTGAATTACGTATAGTGAATACATACAGTGAATGAGAAATATGATATGCAATTGTTATTTATCTACATATTACTAAAACTCTCATATTGTATATATATATATTTGAGCATATATATATTGCATTTTTGTATGTGCCCCAAATACAGCCAAAACGGTACACGATGGCGCAACAGTTTTACGTGCACCCTACTCACCATTCCCCTGCGGTCTCAATTGATCATGTTTTGTTACATTTTTTAAACAATTAACAATAAACTTTAATAAATACACTCCCCCCCCCCCCCCCCCCCCCGCCGGGAGGACCGGCGCCTATCCCAGAGTGCCCCGCGCTTGACCTTCCTCCCATGGTGCAGCGCGGCGGCAGAAGGTCAAACAAGATGGCCATCTCCGCCGAGCTGCCGCTGCAGGAGAGGTTTCCACCCAATGGGTCCACGGCTTGCTCTGGCCAACACGATGGCCACCCAGAGCCGCGCCCGCAGGTGAGATTTGCATGGAGGGTTGCTGGGCCCACAGGAGAGTTTTGGACCCAACGGGTCCATGGCCAGCTAGTATTATATAAAAATACTGAGGGTTGAGGTTTTTGAGATTTTTTGTCAAATTTCACATAAGGTCTGAGAAGAGTAATTCATATGCAAACAACTGATATTTAACATTAGCAGCGACCAATAACAGTGAAGGTGGAAAATCTTCAGAAGTCACATCACAACGTGCAATTGGAGAGAGCAAAGTAGTCAAAATCAACGGGGATTTTATGGAACCTAAACTGTTATCCAAACTTGCTGCCTCCCCACCTAAACTTACTTCCTCAGATATGGTGAGTCAATCGTGCTGACCTGCACCATCGTGAGGATCATAAGATCCTGTGATAGGAGCAGAATTAGGCCCTTCGACCCATCAAGTGTAAACTGCCATTCAACCATGGCTGATCTATCACTCCCTCCTAACCCGATTCTCCTGCCTTCTCCCCATAACCTCTGACACCCATACTTATCAATAATATATACCAATCTCTGCCTTATATATATCCACTGACGGCCTCCACAGCCTTCTGTGGCAAATAATTCCATAGATTCACCACCCACTGACAAAATGAATTCCTCGTCATCTCCTGCGTAAAAGAACGTCCCTTAATTCTGAGGTAATGACCGCCAGTCCTAGACTTTCCCACTAGTGGAAACATCCATTCTAGCCCAGCCTTTCACTATTCTGTACGTTTCAATGAGGTCACTGCTCATTCTTCTAAACTCCAGCGAGTACAGCCCAGTGCCACCAAACACTCATCGTATGTTAACCTACTCATTCCTGTGAAGAGCCCCTGGAGGACAAAATGGGCATGGAGCATGCATGTGGACATCCGGCAGTGTACCTCAGATACAAAAGCTTGAAAGCATGTCGTGCCAGACTCAGGAATAGCTTCTTCCCCTCTATCCTGAACAAACCATCTATAAGCAATGATACAGTCCCAATTTTCCAACCTACATCACAGTGGACATTTAACTTTTTTTTTCTTGGAACTGTTATGCTACAATGCTTAGAAACTATATTCTGCTCTGCTATTTTTCCCCTCGATTTACCTGGTGTACTTATGTTTGGCTTGATTATATTCACATGTGTAGCATAATCTGATTTGATTGGCTAGTATGCAAACAAAAGCTGTTCATTGTATCTCGACACACATAACAATAATAAATCTGAATCTAATTAATAAGGTGAGGCAAAATAAATAAATATTAAATGAATGAGGTAATAGTGTGTCAGATACCACTGATGGGAAACTGCAGGCCAAGTGTTCACTCACTGGTCCACATATGCTTCCGACCACCAGCTCATTCCAGACATCTGAGAGAATGTTAGGTTTATTAGGCCAAATATTTATTATGCGCACAATAGTCTTGGTATAAACTCACCAAATTCCTCTACAATTGTAATAATACTCCTGGACTTTTTTTTCTCATAATAAAAAATAGCAAGCCATTTGCCCTCTTAATAGCTTCAATTGGAGATCTTCAGCAACTTGATGACCAAGCACACTTTTAAATATCAACACTACCCAACCCCTCACCATGTAAAAGATAGTCTGCTTCTCTGCCTTTACACCAAAAGTGGGTAATTTCATATTGTTCCACATTGTGTTCTATTGCTTTGTTCTCATCGATTCACTCGGCGAGTCCATATCCTTTGAAGTCTCTTATCATCCTCCTCCACCACATACACAATCCCACCCTATTTAATAGCATTAGCAAATTTACAAAAGAGCCATTTGCCCCTCAACCAAATCATTGATAAAGACCGTGAAAAGCTGGGACCCAAGCACCAATCCTGCAGTATCTCATTTGTCACAGCGTGTCAACTCGGGAATGCCGTTAGTCCCACTCTTTGTTTTCTTTCTAATAACTTAATATACTCCCAATATGCTCATGACTATGCAGCTAAATTTGGCTCTAACTCCATCTACAAGTTTGGAGATGACACCACTGTTGAGTGCCAGATCACTAACAATGATGAGACGGAGTACAGGAAGGAGATGGAGAATTTAGTAAACATGGTGTCAGGACAAGATGCCCCATCTAAGTTGTCCGATTTACCTCAATTTGGCCCGTATCCCTCTAAATGTTTCCTATCCATGTACCTGTCCAAATGTCTTTTGAATGTTGTTATTGTATCTGCTACGTCTTCTGGCAACTTGTTCCATATACCCACCACACTCTGAGTTGCCACTTGGGTTCCTATTAAATCTATTATCTATTGTCCTTCACATACCCTCAAAGAATTCCAGCAAAAACATGATCTTTCTTTCATAAATGCAGGTTGGCTCTGCTCAATCATGTTATTCTTTGCAAGGTGTTCATTGTGGACATTTTCTCTACCATTGATATTAAGATAATATTCTGTCGTTTTTTTGCTTTCTCTCCCTCCTTTCTTAAATAGAAAGCTTATGTTTGTCTGATCTCCAAACCACAGGAACAGTTCCAGAATATATAGAACTTTGGAACATAATCAGCGCTTTCACTTTTATTAAAGCCACTTCTTTCAAAACATTGGTTTCTGGAATTTATCAGTTTTCAGTCTCGCCATTTTTTTGAATAATATTTAGTTCCTCCAATTCCTCATTCTCACTCAACCTCTGTCATTTCCTTATTTCTCAGTTTAAATTCTCAGTTTAGAAAGGTCTTGACACGAAACATCACCCATTCATTCTCGCCAGAGATGCTGCCTGTGCCGATTACTTTCTCCACCATTTTGAGTCTATCTTCGGTTTAAATCAGCATCTGCAGCTCCTTCCTATATATTTCTTTTCAGATACTTGGAGACAGCTCTCACAGGTCCTGTTTTATGCTTGGCGTGTTACATCTTACCTTCCTTTGCCAATCTCTTGGCCTTCTTTATCTGAGTTCTACAATGCTCTCAATTCTGAATCCCCAACCTACTTACCATTTCTGGTGACTTTATAGGCCTCTTCTTTGGATGGGATGCTATCTTCCACTCTACCGCTCTTCAGCAACTCTACCGCTGTGCCACCGTGCCGCCCTTATTAGGATTTTGCTCCTTAAAAGGAATAATCTTTTTACAGCGTTATTTCTATTTATTATATTTTCCCAATCAGCTGGAGCCAACCCACCTGTCGTGCCTTCATGTATATTATTATCAGATTTATTAAGTAGAATGCAAACACAAACTTTTCACTGTATCTCGGTATACACGGTAACGATAAACCAATGCAACGCCTCAAATGACATCCATCCCCTATACCATCTCTAGGAGGCAGTATGGAGTACAGATGCTTCTCCTGAGTATAGGAGCAAAGAGGTCCTTCTACAGTTGTACCGGGCCCTGGTGAGACCGCACCTGGAGTACTGTGTGCAGTTTTGGTCTCCAAATTTGAGGAAGGATATTCTTGCTATGGAGGGCGTGCAGCGTAGGTTCACTAGGTTAATTCCCGGAATGGCGGGACTGTCGTATGTTGAAAGGCTGGAGCGATTGGGCTTGTATACACTGGAATTTAGAAGGATGAGGGGGGATCTTATTGAAACATATAAGATAATTAGGGGATTGGACACATTAGGGGCAGATAACATGTTCCCAATGTTGGGGGAGTCCAGAACAAGGGGCCACAGTTTGAGAATAAGGGGTAGGCCATTTAGAACGGAGATGAGGAAGAACTTTTTCAGTCAGAGGGTGGTGAAGGTGTGGAATTCTCTGCCTCAGAAGGCAGTGGAGGCCAGTTCGTTGGATGCTTTCAAGAGAGAGCTGGATAGAGCTCTTAAGGATAGCGGAGTGAGGGGGTATGGGGAGAAGGCAGGAACGGGGTACTGATTGAGAGTGATCAGCCATGATCGCATTGAATGGCGGTGCTGGCTCGAAGGGCTGAATGGCCTACTCCTGCACCTATTGTCTATTGTCTATTGTCTATTGTCATTCATCCTGAACAGGTACAGGAGAATGAATAATAGAACACTTCCACTCACACCATGAGATCAGTTGAATTTCCTGAAATTACCTTCTTGAAACAATAAGGGGGAAAAAAGTCTTAGAAAATGTTAGAAATTTAGAAACGAAAGGGCAACATCGAGTTTACTGGTATGAAGTTCAATCGCCATAATAGTTCCTTTGTTTGCCTTCCAGCCCAAAAATCATGTATTGATTATAAATCACACATCTGCCAGGTCAACCACATCAATCTAACTGCACAGTGCAAATAATGGCAAAAATCCAGTCAACTCTTGAGCATCATTGGATGAAAGAGAGATATTTGGCAGGGATGATGTTTTTTGTTTTTGACAGGGCTAATGTAGGAGTGACATCATTATGCCAATAAACTTGTACAATAGAAGTTGTGCTATTAAGTTACTGGCTGGAAGTTGTGTACTAACAAAGACACGTGTCCTCAATATGTCACTACCATGATGCAAGTGGGTATTAAAAAGTGACCCATTCATTTTCCTGA